>NC_139711.1:17867377-17924877 GCF_964188405.1 Protomyctophum parallelum | reverse complement strand
TGGACTGAAGTTCTTCAGGAGAACTAGCGTAACCTCTCGTCAATCCAGTCTGCATCATAGCGTAACATTTCGTCAATCCAGTCTGCATCATTGATGACTGGGTTGAATAGGAACTCATTGATACTTGAACATTTCTGGAACAATTCTGCATTATAGCGTAACCTTTCGTCAATCCAGTCTGCATCATTGATGACTGGGTTGAATAGGAACTCATTGATACTTGAACATTTCTGGAACAATTCTGCATTATAGCGTAACCTTTCGTCAATCCAGTCTGCATCATTGATGACTGGGTTGAATAGGAACTCATCATTGATACTGGAACATTTCTGCATAACAGAGGTCCTTGTACAGCCTCCCTGCTTCCTTTGTTGACAGCAATGAAGGCAGTGAAGGCACTGCTAACGCCTGATTGGATGCTGAGTTCCACCACCTTCTTCTTCACTGCTTCATCCTGCTGCTCTTGCTCCTCTCTCTGCTCCAACTCCAGTGAGCGAATCAGGGTCCGAGCCCCCAACCTGTGGACTGTCAATCCAGTGTCCTTGTTAGCTTTGAGACTGAAGCCAAGCTTATTCTCAGAAGGTTGATCTGACAGACTGTACTTCACTGTCACACTGCCTTCACTAGGCCCTGAATTCCCTCCAGTGAGCTGGGCATAAATTAGAGACCTTTGGCCCTGGAAAAGGGTTGTGATTGGCGGAGACAGAGGTGTAACAGACACTCCCTGTGGCAGGTCCCATGAAACAGAAATATCCACCAAAGCCGGCTGCAGGGCAAAGCGAAGTGACTGCATCACTTTGGGTTGCAACCTCTCTGTTCCTGTGATGAACTGGGCGTGGCCTCCTCCCTGCTTGGCCATCCCAGTGATGAGAGCAGAGCTGACCCCCTCCCCAATCCCGAAAGTAAAGCACCTGTGAGAACTTGCGTTGCTTCTCACCAGATCTAGCACTTCCTTGGTATTCCACACCTCGCCATCAGTAAAGACAAAGAGCTGTCTGGGCTGATTGGGAACGCAGGGCTGCTTGTAGATGTGTTTGAGGGGCTCTAGGATTTCCGTCCCGCCCAGATCAGCAGACATGGTCTTGACTTTCTCCAAAGCTTCATCCATGGTGGTTTGGCTATACTCGACACTCGCGGGAAAGATATGGTCATATTCACTTCCAAAACCAAAAATGTTGAAGTAGCAGCCCATTGGCAAGCTTTTCAGTAGCAGTAGCAGTGTGTCCCTGGCACTGCCAATGCGATCTGTCCAATCATGCATGTTGTTCATGGTACATTTCATGCTGCCAGAACGATCCACTAAAAACAGGAACTCTCCACATGATGACAGTGATGACATCACAGCTGTGGGGAACTTGGGGTACAGGCTCAACATGATCACTGGGTCGCCCATCAGAGAGCCAGACTCGGCAGGATCCTTTCCTGCCTCTACAATAGCAGCGGGCTGGTGGGCATCTTTATAATAAACCAACAGTTCCATATCTCTGTCAAACTTGTGCCCATCACCAAGACTGACCGTGGCTTGGGTCTGCTCTGTGTTGAGGTACTGCAGAGGGTTCAGGGAACAGTTGGACTCTACTTTAGAGATGGGTCGAGGAGAGATCACTTGGGCAGAAAAGGACAGAGTGTAGGGCACTATTGAAGCTGGAACAGAGGTCACCTGAGGCTGAGCACTCCCACTGCCATAAGGTTGGTAGCTGGGGTTGAGCACGGCGGGCAGACAGAATCTCAGCCCATCATCAGCCTTCACAGCTAGCTCAGTAATGTACGTCAGCCTGATGGAGGCGCTCTCCCCTGTAGGGAGACTGCCCACCCTCATCGAGAATATATCAGGGCTCTGCTTGCTCTCCTCCAATAGGAAGGCCTGCTTGCCTGAGCTCAAAGCATCATCATACTCCTCATGGGCCTCCTGTTTCTCCTTCACCTCAGCCACAATCTCCGACTGTCCGATCTTTGCGCTGAAATGACATTCGGCAGCATCGCCAGGAAGAGGGAAGACAAAGAGAGCCTCTATGGGGCTCTCCTCCTGGTTTTCATACTGCAGAATGGAGGTCACTGTCTCCACATGGTCTCTCACCTCAACCTCTATCTCATTCTCAATGCCTTTCAGAGGAACTGGTTTATTCTGGCAAGAGACCAGACCACATCCCATAGTGTTCCATATACTGTCATCCATAGTACTTGACATATCTCTGACACGATAATATCTGGGGTTAAAGGCCAAGATTCTGGCAAATAATGCTTGCATGTTGTATCAAAAACAATCACTCGTTATACAGGGCTTGGCTGGATGCTTGTCACGATGACAGTCATATCCATATTTGGTGTTTATTGACTAGATGTCTCTGTTGTGTTCATAATGGAGCTCGTCAGCCCTTTTACTTTACTGGAGTATTTCCAATGTTTCTATACTTTTACTTCTACTCCACTACATTTCAAAGGCAACTCTTGTACTTTTACTCCACTACATTTATTTTTCGTCATGACTTTAATTTTTTTTATAACAAACCTACCTTCTATGATGAGCATCATGGAGGTACTGAAAGACCCACCCACCTCAGACATCAGCAACATTATAAACATTGCAGAAATATAATCGTCGGGGTGAAAATCACCCATGTTTAGTGTTCTATGGTTCCCCCGCCCCCCCCTCCCAGTGAGCTGTGGCATTCCACAGGGAAGCTACTGGGGCCTTTACTGTTCCGTGTTCCTATATGTAAACGACATGACATCATTGTGACTGCAACTTGTTCCTGTTCGCAGATGACTCGGCAACACACAGGAACAAACTGCAGGTTGAAAAGGCCCTCAGCTCTGAACTCGGTAGAATCTGCACCTGGCTGGCTGGTAACAAACTATCTTTACACCTGGGAAAACTGAATCCAATCTCTTTGAATAAAATAGTAATCTCAGCAAGGCAGATGGCTTATCACACGAAAAGATGAAATTACCTACCATCCATCAGGTTCCATCCTGGAGGTAAATCTCTCCAGTGATAAAATCGCCACCAACGTAATAAAAAAAGTCAACCAAATAACAAGATTCCTATACAGGATCTCCTCATTAGTCAACAAAAACACCTTGAAGACCCTAACAGGAGCCCTTGTACAATGTTATGGAGCAGCGGCGTCAACTCCGCTGGTGCTCAGGCGCAGAAACACCCACGGGCAAAATAATAAGTGGCGCCAATATCAATATGCAGTATATGCACCCACTGTCCTGACTGAAATGTCCCTTCCTCAGTGGACATGTTGTCATGCACGTAGTCACATACCTTTGGCTTTACGGGGGGTTGGGGCGCTTGGGCGCAAGATAGGTGTTGGGCCGCCGCCCATGGGCATTCAAATGCTAATAAGGTGGCTTTTGTTCTGCTGCCAGGTAGCAGAAAGGTCCTTTTCAGGGCTAAAGAGACTCAAGACATATTTGCGATCCACAATGGGACAAGCAAGACTCAATCACCTTGTTCTGATAAACTGTCACAGCGACATGGTGCAGGAATTGGACATGGATGTTATAGCCAACGAGTGGGGGAGGGGGGGGGGGGCTGCACCCACCGCCGTTATAGGAACCTGACGCCTCTGTTATGGAGTTGGAACAACTGATGTTCAGGAGGAGGAGAAACGCGCATTGGCCCTGCCCTTCATGCCACTCTCCGCCCTCCACGTCAATCTACCTGCCCCCATTTATACCTGCCCAGTACCACCCAGAATCCTCCATGCTTCGCCCGCCTCGCTGCGTCGCACACCAGCCGCCTCCCTACAGGCTTCTCGCAACCCACCCCCACCCCTTCACCTCCATAGCAGCTCCTCTCCCCGCTCCCCCCAAAGGAGCTACTACATCCACCTCGCCAAAAGTGGATCAAACAATTAAAACAAAACTCTCTCCTCTCCTTATCAGGTTCCCGCGGGGGGATATCGTCCATGCGCACCGTAAGACGAACGCCTTACGACGAACGCCACACGACGAGTGCCATTCGACCTCCTCCCCAAAGACTCCAGGTAGTCGGACTATTGGCTGTCGGGTCCAGTTGGCCACTCGTCCAGTTGGCCATTAATCCAGGTACCCTGTCGTCCAATAGTCCAGGTGCCCAGTCGTCCAGGTGGTCAGTTGTAGAGGTGGCCACTCATCCAGGTGGCCAGTTGTCCAGGTGGCCACTCGTCCAGGCTGTCGGACTCTTAGCACGTCGTACAAACGTGTTTGAAACAACGATCTGATTAAGGTTGGCAAACATGCGCTGTTCCGCTGTAATTTGCATCGCAGCAAAATGTTGTGCAATAACAGTATGTCATATGTCATATACAAAAGCACTATTTGTACAGTAAATATGACAGTTGCATGAAGATGCATCATGGTTTCCTATGGCATGCAGTATTGTTTGTGCATGGTGATATGTGTGCTAACAGAGTGGTTTGGTATAGGAGAAGTGGAACAGACATACTGTTTTGGCACCTTTTCAAGTAGGGTAGAACGTCTACTTCTACAGACTACAGTAGAAAACATATTTGAATATCCTTCTACCATAGGATTTTTTCATTGTCTTTTTACAGAAAGGAGAATTCCATGCTAGAAGGCTTTCTTACCTTTATTTGTAGTTGTTACGTCCCCACCAAAGATTTCCAAGTATTATTTTTTGCAAAAGCGCATTATTGGCTATTTCCCCTACCATAAGCCCTCAATGAATTGCGTTGCATAATCCTTCTATCATAGATGGATATTCAAATATGTTTTTCCGGTGTACTTTCCAATCAAAATACACCACTTTAGTGACTCACTAAAATGGGGGTTGGGTTTTTGTGCTAATTCGCTTATTTGCATCGAAATAAGTAGTAAAGTGTGCCGCTTGGGATACTATTTACATTATGAAGAGAGGATATATTTGAAAAAAAAATGATTTTTGAGCGAATTAGCACAACACCCCATAGCCCCATTCAATTCAATGCAATTCATTGAGGAAATAAATATGTGCACAAAATAACACCTGGACCTCTTTGGTGGGGACGTAACAACTATAGCCTACAAATAAAGGTAAGAAAGCCTTCTAGCATGGAATTCTCCTTTAACACTTTCTGTAAAAAGACATTGAAAAAATCCTCCTCCTATCATATTACCTGATGATAATCATGTTTAAGGGGAAAAAAACCACAACACTTTCGGTGTCCCAATTTTGGGCATAGATCTTGGGCATAGATCTGAGATCTGAGATCTGAGAGCCAGCCTACATTATAAATTCACAAGGCGTCAAAATAATCAAATTAGGGCAATCATTTATATATATAATCTCAAACCAAACCCTGTCCCGCGTTATCAAAGAATTCAACACAGAATTAAGCTTTGGTGTCACAGCAGGGGGGTTCGCAGTGTTGCGTTAGAATTCTCTGAGTAATCTACACGTAGAGGATAAAATCATCACTGAGCTTTCTACCCAGCAGCTTCATCAGACCCAATGTTGTGTGGGTCATTTCAGGCAAGGTTGGATTTTCTGGGGGGGAAGTGTGAGGGAGGGGAGGCTATGCCTCTGCCTTTGATACCCTCTGTGGTTAATGTTTTTTATGGCCAGGGGGGATATGTTTCACATATCAATGCTTCTGATTAGACTGAATTAAATACACGTTTCCCTTTTTTGGAGATATTTTAACTTAAGTATAAGTAATTGGAGACTGACAGGAAACGAGGAGAGAGAGAGACAGGGAGTGACACACAGCCAGGTTTGTCACGTCGAGGATTCGAAGTCGAACCTGTGATGCACTATACAGTATGTTTGATATGTTAACCACATTAAAGCTGGAGTCCCTACTAGCTTAGGGGTACCCATGTTGATGGTGGTATGACCGAACTAGACTTTAATAGTCCCCGTAAACCGGAAATGGCCTGTTTTGGAAATGTTCTGGGTGGGGCTAAACCTCACCTGATGGCACACTCAGGTGCGTTTTTGGAACCCCCTCAAGTAACCCTGGACCCCACTTTGAGATACATACCACTGTCCTAGATTTTGTATTAATTGTCTCCACCAGGCCGAAGGCATGTGGGGAGAGTATGTTTTGCACTCCGTCCGTCCGTTTGTGTGTCCGTCCGTCCGTCCGTCCGTCCGTGTGTCCGTGAACAGCTAATCTCGGCCACCGTTAACCCGGTCGATGCCATATTTTGCACACACACTCCCTGGATGCCAACCATGAACCTCTGCCCCAAACTTTCCAGAACGGCCTGTTATAGCGCCACCAGGAGGCCGCTTTGTGCAAAACAAGTTTTTGCACAGTACACCTACAGATTTTGTCCAAACATCACGCAAATTGGTACACAGTCTCTCTAGAGCCATTCAACGAAACGGGTCTTTCAGATTTATCAGACTCCATCCTGATTGGTTAAGATTGGCTTCCAAAGTTCACAGGAGTGCTCAGTTTCAAACAAAATGCTGCAAATCATGAACACATCGCGTGATTTCCGTGAAATTGTGCACCCACATTCCCACTAGGCCGAGGACGAAATGCCACATGAACAATTTCAACTCAGCCTCAAGGTGGCGCTATAACTGGCCAAAAAGTGTTTTTACCTCTAACTGCACGGATCTGTGGATAACCTGGTGGAGACCTGTGCCCGGAAGGGCACTTTTTCTAGTTACACAATGTTATCGGAATGGTGCTCGGCATCGACCAATACGCAAGTTATGGGTATCGGAATTGATATCGGGAAGGAAAAAATGGTATCGGTGTATCTCTACATACTATACTGATACAATGTCTCCTAATAAAAAACAATTCATCACACACAATTCATCACAATAACCCCTTTCAACCTGGGCATGTCATTATAGGCAACATCCTTTTTATCGTGCAAATAGCAGATCTACAAGCTCTCATCGCATCGTGATGTGATAGGGCTTAAGTGGATAATATGAATGTTGGACTGTTGAGGAGAAACAATAATGAATATGTTCACATTTATATTTTGCTTCCTATGAGTGATATAAAGAGCTCCTAAAGGAGTTTGGGCGTTATGTAAATGTGTTCTGAAACATTGACTGAGCGGCTCAGAGCAAGGGGCCAAAGGCAATCTTTTTCCGCCTTGGTGCACTAGCTTTTCGCATTTAACTGCATCACTGGGAGAATAAGGCAGGGTAATTGTTGAGAATGAAGTGTCCCGGTGGTGAAAAGTTAAAATGAGATTAGCCAGGTCTTTGAATTAAATCATTCTGCTCAACCAGAGGTTGTAAGCCCCATATAGAAGAAAGATATTAAAGACCCCCCCTACCCCATCACAAAGAAATTAGGCCTTTCTATGGTTGCGGTGGCCATTAGCAGGCATGTATATACATTTTGGTGGTGTAATGAGATTTCAATTGCCCCATTTTTTTGTTTATGCACATTACTGTATACCTCAGCTGAATAGCTCCCCAGACGCGTTGGGCTGTAACTAAGTAAAACTTTATTCATAAAAGTGCCTTTCAAGTACTTACAATGAACAAAAGAAACATTACATAAATAAAATAAAGACTGGAAAAAAAGTTAAAAACAAAACAATAAAAAGGATATGAAAGCGTTAACTCCTGTGGTGAGCTCCCTCAATTTAATCCTTATTAATGAAAGCTCTGTCCATGCGTGCCGCTGTGAAGCAGTTCCTTGACAACACCACACATCCCCTTATGCTCAACAAAAGGACCAGACAAGGTATACGCCACTCCCCAAACGAGCCCCCCACCTGTGATGAAAAACACAGCCCCTCACACAGTCAGTGCTGCCACCTCCGCTTATTATAAGCGACTTTGTTCTTGATGTTGATTGTAAATATTGTTACAGTAGGTATTGGTAGCGTTTTCGTGGGCTGATTTCTAAAAGGTAGTTGCTTATTTGAGTTGGGCTTGGGCTTGCTTCCAAAAATATTTATTATATATATTTATATATATATATATATTTTTTTTAAAGATATTGTTGGCCTTTATTGATCGGGGAGAGAGATGACAGAGGAAGACACGCAAAGGTCGTCGGGATCGGGACTCGAACCCGCAACACGCTGTCAGGCTGTATTGCCATTTACCAGCCTAGGTGCCTTTGGCCCAGGCCAAAGATATTGAATTCTTATTTTAACCAGTGGTTCTCAAATATTTTCATGTCATGGACCCCCAAATTAATATGTATTTGTCCCTAACCCTCATCTGAATAGTTTTTTTTTACCAGATTTATGTTGTTGGAATGTTTCACATTTTCTTTAATGATTTATTTTTAAATAGCAGATCTACAAAAAAAGACATGCAATGTCTTGTGAGCTTGTAGATCGGCTATTTTTGAATAACCAATGTATACAGTATATATATATAGGTTTAAAGTGCTCATGTGGCCTGCAATTATTGTCGCTTATTTTGGGCATGATTTATTCTAGACCATGGTTACTTATTTCTCTCGCAGAATCTGGCAACACTGGTGATGAAAAACACAGCACTTGCTTATTGCTCTGGAACGTTGGTGGCTCAGCATGGTGATTTGGAGACAGCCTGTATTGTCAAAGCTATTCCCTCTGCTCCTGGCTTTATAATGCCCTGACTCCAACAACCTGAACAATGTCATTTTCCCTCTGTCGCCATCACAGTGGCCATGAGGAATAACCCGAAGAGAGGGGTAATAACCTTCAAGGAAAAGGGCTGTGATTGCACTTCCATTTCACTCAGAGGGCCCCAGCTCTCTAGTTACCTCCCCAGAGCAGTGAAATGCTGCAGGGCATCGGAGGTGACAATGGTAGTGAGATGGACATTGTTTTGTCAGGATTGGGAGATGAAAGCCGGGTCACAGGAATGGCTGTGAGTAGAATGCTAGTGGTTTTCTAACTTTTTCCCCCACACCAATGGGCAAGTCAAAGTAGTAAGGCACACTTGTATTCTGACACATGTATTTATAACATAAATAGTACAAACTTCCGCTATAGCCTATAACGATGTGATAAAAAAAAATATATATAGGGATGCCAGGTTGAAACTTGAAAGTGGGACAAAATGTGCCTAGTAAATGAGTACTGATAAAAAGAAATTCATTACTTTTTATATAATTGTATATTGCAATATACCATGCCACATATAGGCTCTGGCCTGAAAGCACGTTGCATGTTCGAGTCCCATTCACGACCTTTGCTGCGTGTCTTGCACTGTCCTGTCTGTCTTCACTAATAACTATCAATAAAAGGCAAAAAGCCAAAAACAAAAATATAAGAATGTGTGGTTGTCACAAAATCCTAAGTGACTTGTCTCCAGTGTGCGCTGGCACACCATTTGGAAACCACTGCACTAGCAGGCCAGTGTTTCTGAACATCTCGTCCACAAGTCGGCTTTCTCAGGACTGCGATTTACCTCAGAGATTATATAGAATGTGCTGACTATCAGGACTGCGATTTACCTCAGAGATTATATAGAAAGTGCTGACTATCAGGACTGCGATTTACCTCAGAGATTATATAGAAAGTGCTGACTATCAGGACTGCAATTTACCTCAGAGATTATATAGAAAGTGCTGACTATCAGGACTGCAATTTACCTCAGAGATTATATAGAAAGTGCTGACTATCAGGACTGCAATTTACCTCAGAGATTATATAGAAAGTGCTGACTATCAGGACTGCAATTTACCTCAGAGATTATATAGAAAGTGCTGACTATCAGGACTGCGATTTACCTCAGAGATTATATAGAAAGTGCTGACTATCAGGACTGCAATTTACCTCAGAGATTATATAGAAAGTGCTGACTATCAGGACTGCAATTTACCTCAGAGATTATATAGAAAGTGCTGACTATCAGGACTGCGATTTACCTCAGAGATTATATAGAAAGTGCTGACTATCAGGACTGCAATTTACCTCAGAGATTATATAGAAAGTGCTTACCAAATACCTCAATATTGAGTGCTTAAGTGATGAAAACCAGGAAAAGACAACATGTACTGTATGCCGTAGCGTGATATTACTATATCCAAAATCCCTCTAGTCACGATATCAATACAATATTGATATATTGCCCAGCCCTACAAACAGGGGATGTGCACTTCACAGTGTAAAGGTGTCTTGGGTGCAAGCTTACAAAGTTGGCAGATATTTCCAGTCATTTGAAGCCGTTTCTGATTGAGAGAATGATAATATAATTTGACTCTATTACATCCATCATGTTGGAGTTGCAGTTCATTTTTGTGTACTCCACTTTTGTTGTAGTGCTTTGAAAGTTTCCCTTTCCAAAGCCTCCAATGAGAACCTGTTGACCTTGCTGAGGGTTAAGCAATGCATTTAGATGGTAAATTGTTGTCATTTGGCCTGTCATGCCTCATAACACCGTCTGGATGGTTATTCGTCGCCTTAGAGGCAACACTGATCACCACATTACAGCAGTGCATGACTAAGTGGATGGGCTCTGCCTGCCACTGCAATGACTGCATTGTCCATGTTCCACTGATGATGAAGTCTCCCCACAGGACTGTCTAGTCTAGGCCAGGGTTCTCAAAGTGGGGGCCACGGAGGGGGGGGGGGGGGGGGGGGGGGGGGGGGGAGAAATGAGAATGGAACAATAAATTGTCTGGGAGATTTACACACTTCTTGTCCACAGCACAGCAAGTGGCACATTGCTTCTCCTGTGCCATACACTCTGACATTTGTCAGACATACTCATTATGCTGTATCTACTGTACTTTTTTCCTTGCCATGTGTTTTTAACTGGTGTACTGCCATCGGCACCTGCATTTCCACAGCGGGATCAATACAGGTCTTGTTTATCTTCTTTTACAAGATGAGATATCATCTTATCTTGTCTTTTCAATAGACTCCTATTATTAACAACGCTAGCATCGATATTTTGGGGTAACATTTGCCAAACAAATGAGGGTTTACTAGTGCAGTGGTGCAGAAAAGAGAATATAGCAGATCTACAAGCTCAAAACACGTGACGTCACATGTTGCGTTTTTTTGTGACCAAGTTTTTATTAAACATTTTTCATTTTCATTACAAATCCCCCATCGCCCCACCCTCCCCAAGGTTCCAATTATCGTTGCAACAAGTTAGTTCGACATCTTACAATATATAGGCAGCTTGGCTGGTAGACTCAACAATAAGATTGAAAGTAGAAATATATATGTATATACATACATACATCCAGCCCAGAAATAATATTTTCCTTTTTTTTACAGAAAGAATGTGAGGACGTTTCCATCTAGACACAACGAGACTTTTTGCAGCAGTCACTCCAGCAAAGAATACTTTTTTTTTAGTGACTGGTAAGGAGCTTGTAGAATTGCCATTTTCACTGATCTTTGGGGCCAAACACTGAACTAGTGAATTCTGTCTGACTCAAAATGAGACAAAGTGATTTTGAGAATATGTTGTAGTAGTTTCTTGTCTCGCCTCTAGGTGTCAGTGCAGGTTAACCAACTGGCTGTGGACTTGATGGTACCGTCATCATCATATCAGGTGAGCTTTTGTATGAATACAGACAGAACCTCTGCAACAACAGATGGTGCTGATTGTTCCTTGCATCATCACATTCATCTTCTTTTGTTGCTCCTTGTAAAATATCTCCCTCCAGATGATTAAACAACACAATTGACGCTACGTGTTGGCTCAACGCAATTACGTTTAATTGAACAAAAGCTGTGGAAAAAAGGAAGAGAAAATATATAAATGTTGGGGGTGACAGGTTGCAATTGCAATCAAGATGAAACAATTAAGGTGTGTGTATACACCTTGCCCATGTGGGAAATGTAAATGAAGCGACAATATCTACATCTGCTGCCTTTCCACCGTCATACAGCAGCATGTATGTACACATGCAGCAACACAGACTATGTTTATGCCTCAATGATTTGCCTCAGAGAAACACTTAGTGTTAATGTGATATCCTATGCTATGGCATTCAGCAGAGCAGTGTTCATCATACAAGTTATAGCTTCACCCCTGCATACAGACTATACGTCCCACTGCTTGTTTCAAGGGTCTTGCCAATGAGACAGGGTTGATCAATGATAATTACACAGTGTATAGTGTACACACACACACACACACACACACACACACACACACACACACACACACACACACACACACACACACACACACACACACACACACACACACACACACACACACACACACACACACACACACACACACACACACACACACACACTCACAGGCATACATTCATGCATACAGTACAGGCATACAGGTCGTTCAATAATGACCAGCTGCTGCTGGGTGCCATGATGTTTCTGGTGACATATTCTACAATGGAAACCTCATTGTGTCCAAAACTGTTACTTTTCAGGATTTAAATAAAAAAACTCTACAGTATTTTGTGTAATCTAATGGCCTACTTGATCAAGTAGGCCATTAGATTACACAAAATAGGGAGATAAAAGAAACATCAACAGAAACAAAAATGCACTGTAGCTAGTGGTGGAGAATATTCAAGCATTCAAGCTAGCATCCCAAGCATGGTGCTGTAATTAGGTATAATGTTGAGGTACTTTTACTTTACATTTGATACTTCTACTTAACTATATCCCAGAGGCAAATACTCCACAATTATTATTTAAGTTACTTTGCAGATTTTTGTTATTATTACAAGACACCTCTTAAGCCCTATTATGTACTTTGGCATTTCAAAAATACAAAATCTACAAGCTCACATCACGCCGCGACACATTTTGAGTTTTTATTTTTATTTTATTTAACCTATATTTAACCAGTAAAAACACATTGAGAATGCGTCTCTTTTACAAGTGGGAACTGGCCAAGAGGCAGAAATAAAAATACACTTCAATACTAGGCCTATATATGTCACATTATAGAACAGAAAATAAAACATCCATGATACACCTCAAAGTACCTATGAAATAAATACAACAAATCACCAAAGTCCTCATCTTTTAGTGGCAGGGCAAATACACAATGTACAAAAAACTAAAATAATATAGGCATGAACAATGGCTAGTACATCTAAGATGATCCTTTTGAAACTTCTCAAAGGAACTTCCAAAGCCAGTCTGGACTGTAGGTCGTTCCACGACCAGGGGCCAAAGAAGGCCAGACATTTTTTACCCCGTCGGATTTGAATGCTGGTAGCATACTATACACCGTAGCCAAACATTTGATCTGAGGTTTAGACTATTTTTGACCAAATCGAATTTGGAGGAAATGTAAGACGGCAGATCACCAAGAATGGCTTTATAAATGAAAATATACCAATGTTCCTGCGAGATGTTAATGAGAACCAACCGACTGCAGCATACAACGTGCAGTGATGTGTTCTGTAAGGTGAGTTAGTTGAATCTCAGTGCAGCATGGTACAGGTGATCCAATTTGGCCAAGATGGAGGAGCAAGCAAACATATAAATCGTATCACCATAATCCAATTGGGACAGAAAGAGACCAGTGACCCGTTTTTGCGAGCTGAACATGCACCACAACCCTTCAATCTGTAGAAGAAAGCCCAAAGTGAATTTAAGCTTTTTGCACAAGGAGTCAATATGAAATTTGAAATGTAGGTGTTTATCCAACCAAAAACCAAGGTATTTGTAGCGCTCCACCCACTCGATGGGAGTTCCTTCTCTGAAATAGCTCGTGGAGTGAACAGCTATAGTTTTATTGCCGTTTAAGTAGTAGATGGGCTATTTGTTCAATACGTTTGACAAATTTTGAGAACAATTTGTACTTTTACTTTGGTAGACTACTTTAAGTAGGCCTATATTTTTATGTCAATTCTTTTGTACTTTCATTCGAGTAACATTTTGAATACTTCAGACTTCATAGAGTCTTCCTCCACTGACTAGCCTGATTGTTCGTTGTGCGATCATCCCATGGCTTAACACTGCACATACACAATATATATATATATATATAAATATAAAAACGGGAGCTCAGTTCCGTTCTATGACCTCTGGGGCCTCTGCATGCCAGCAGAGCCAATCAGCAGTGTGTAATTGAAATGGAGCCGCGGTAAATGACTGCTGATATGAGCTGAGCTCCTCTCCCATGGTTATCAGATAGCCAGGCAGGGCAGCAAGTTCTGCTAAAACACCTGTCCTACAGGAACTGTGCTGCTGCTATTGCTATGCCATTGCAGTCACCTTGGTGTGTGTGTGTGTGTGTGTGTGTGTGTGTGTGTGTGTGTGTGTGTGTGTGTGTGTGTGTGTGGTGTGCGTGTGCGTGTGCGTGTGCGCGTGCGTGCGTGCATGCGTGTGCGTGTGTGCGCGCGACAAACTGTGTGTGTGTGTGTTTAACTACTTAAATCCTATACGCACGTGTGCATATACCTACAGGAGAGATATGTCCAGGAAGCACAATGAATGTAGAACGGGCACAGGGAATAAATTATATCCACTTTTCTTCAGCATGGGAAATGGGGTTCTCCAAGGGTGGGGTCAGCAACTTGAGAGATCACTGTGGTTTTCTTCACTTTGTGAGTGACTCATCCACTTAAACACTATTATATTATAATTTGTTGACCAGAGCTCCCCAGGCGTCTATATGCTAAGCCACTTTATTGTTTTCCCCCCTCTATGCCAAATCTCGACACAAAAAATAGCTGGTCTATTAGAGCGCACAACGCTTTGCGAGTCGTTGTGAGCCTGTAGATTGGCCATGTTCAGTGAACGTTCACCCCAGAATATCCTATTCAACATGTATAACGCTGTCTCTTCATGGTGCCCAAGACAAAATCTCCTCTGAGACAATAAAGGCTGATTGAATTGAATTGAACAGACTGGCTAGACTACAGTACACTGTAAGAGTGATTAAGGTCCCTGTCTACCAAACCACCAAAACCACTTTAGTCCCACAAGGCACTAGTTCACTCCATGAGTGACTAACAGTTAGTTTCACTACACTAGTGATTTTATTTACTAGAATCAGTGCCCGTTGGGCACCAGCCT
The DNA here is from genome assembly GCF_964188405.1 of Protomyctophum parallelum. Lineage (NCBI taxonomy): Eukaryota > Metazoa > Chordata > Actinopteri > Myctophiformes > Myctophidae > Protomyctophum > Protomyctophum parallelum. The sequence continues at coordinate 17,909,988 of NC_139711.1, read as the reverse complement.
ACTCGTGAATGATTGGAAATGCATGGCACACCCAGTTATGCAATGATCTATTGCAGAATTGTATGTGTTTCTGACATGAAGGGCGAGGTCGCGCAACATTGTGATGTCAGAACATGATTGTGATGTCAGAACAGGCCAGCTCCATATATGGAGATCTAGGGGTGATCAGGTGTTGGTGTGATCAATTGGTTAATTTTGGCCCTGTCCAGAGCCTGGGCAGAGGCTTTTGTGCTGGTTCTGGACAACAGGCTATCCGACGGACTAGACACCGGGCAATGCACCCTCTGATGGTGTGGAACGCGTGTGTCAAATTTGAAGTCGTGGGGCGAACAGTTTTCGAGTTACGTGGATTACAGACGTACATACACACACACGTACAGAGACTTGGTGCATTTATAGATGGATAATATAACATAACATTTTCTAGCATAGGGTCTAGGCAGACTGTCGCGCACGTTTTCGGCTGCGCACAGCAGCTGCGCACAGTTTTTAGACAGCTGGTGGATGGAAAAGAAGCTCCACCTCCGCGCCCGACTGACGCAGAGGAGAGCGTGTCCAGGAAGCTGTCCGTCGCGTCAGTCAACCGCGGAGGTGGAGCTTCTTTTCCATCCACCAGCTGTCTAAAAACTGTGCGAAGAAGAAGGGCTTCAGGACGCGTCTGCGCGCGACAGTGTGCCCAGGCTGATACCGGAAGTCTTTTATTAGGATATGCAATAATGATCAATTTTTGGCATTGGGTTTTAAAAGTTCTTAAATTGTCACTTTACTGTCTGGGGACCCAGCAATAATTATTTGAAGGTTCCGACCCACATTTTGAGAACAACTGTACTAGACTACAGTTCACTCTGAGTCCCACCAGGCCTGCTCGTTTCCTGTCCCAGAGCTGCCCTCTTCCTGTCTCTGTGAAAACCTGCTGCTGCTTCACACCTCTCCGGAGGTAGAGTTCACTGCAACCCCATTTTCAAAGTCTAAAAATATCCTGCAGATACCTTATCGGAATGCAGAAAGAGGTGGGAATCATTCTCCAGTCCAGAAGAAGCACATATTATGGGGGATAAAGGATATAGTTTCTCACAGATGGGGAGTACTAGTTTTGTTTAGTTTTTTCCCCGGGGGGTTCATTTGTCTGGTCTTCTGTTAGATTGCACATCATGTCTTTTAGTAGAATTTTTAAATAATTCGAAATATCAATTGGCTATTTTCCTCATCAGTCCGCATGGATGCGTTGCTTTGAATAACAATAAATCAGAGGAGGCAGTGATAGGCCTAAGGAGGAAATATCAAAGCCAAAACAGAAACAAAAATATTTGAAACAAACCTCTTTGTTTTTGTTTACACAACCAGCCGTAATGCAAGAATGAATATACAGAAGACTGTTGTCACTGAAGATAATTAACTGGGATGCTATGATTAAGTAGCTTATATCCACCTCCCTGCCATCTGGCCGAGCATGCATCTTGTTTGCTTTTTCTCTCCATATCGCCATATTAAGCTTCTCCAACACACTTTCACTCAGCTACAGCATCCAAAGTGACATAGAGACTTGCAGTAATAGCAACGATGGAACCGAGTAAGCTTTGGCAACGGTGGCGGACAGTGCATTCCAAAAAAAAATAAGTCTTTCCAAGAAATTAAACTCCTTCTGGGAGTCTGGGACGGATGTGTTTTATTTATGAGAGGAAGGAAAATATGTTTATTATCAATCACTGGTGGAGTGAGTTGGATCCTGGCGGCTCTGTATACATGGATTAAGCCTCCGCTTCTCTCATTTAACTGATCCCATCTCCCTTAAGGGGAGTCACTGTTTGCTGTAGCGTTATGGGCCCAGGTGCAATCGTGCTGCATGCCTACATCCCTTGTCTGCTGCTGTTGTCGGTCATCTAATGCGATTCCTCGCAGAGCTTCTATAGTGCTCCCAGTGCTTCTGCAGGATATTCTCTACTGCTTCCACTTTTAGATTAAATGCATAACTTTATTATTCTTCTCATGTCTCTGTTGCATCCTTGTGGATCTTTATCTATGATCTTTTCCAGGCGTCTTGACATTGCTGCTGCAGCACTCCAAAATGCACACCGAGACCAAAGGAAAGAGGAATAGGCCTATATCTTCCGTCATCTGAAAATTGTTCCTCATGCCTCAAAATGGGAATGACTGCTCAGGGTGACATTTTACATCTGTGTTTCAAGTCTATTCCAATCCAAATTGCCTGTCTACAGTATGTAGATGCGCAACAGTTGTGACCTGCCGCTCGCCAAAGCCGCAACTCTGTCATGTTGCTGTAAATGTTTCTATGTTCAGGGAGGGGAGTCACGATTGACAGGTGTTCTGAGGAACGGTTGCTTGTAAAACTTAACACACACACACACACACACACACACACACACACACACACACACACACACACACACACACACACACACACACACACACACACACACACACACACACACACACACACACACACACTGTAGGTACAGCCAGGCTACTCCAATGAAACTGCAATGCATATACCGCGTACATTATGTTGTTGTGAATCATGAAACAGGTTTTGGTCTATAGCCTAATGTATGTACAGTAATGTGATTTCAGCATGCCTTAATGTGTACACTGTTACTGTAGAATAGGTGATGGTGGAGTGTAAGGGAAACTTTACAGTAGCATCAGTGGAATAATGTGTGCCTATGAACAAAACATGTCGCAAAAGTATATTTTGGAACTAATTACATTTCCACGGCCTTCTGGATTGCCAAATTGAAAATATGTGTTGGCTGGGCAGAATGTACATTCAGGCTTTCTTTCTAGTGCATCCTCAACAAATTAGCATTTTAATTACAAATTGTTCATGTCAAGAGTCAAGCACTGAGCGATTTTTAATTAATGCTGCTTTGTGGAGCATTTGTCTCCAGCACAAGTCTGACTTGAGTGAAATTTGAGTGAAGGTGATTTTTTTTCCAAATGTCTTCCAGGAAGTTGTACAATAGTTTTGTCTATTTAAAAATAATTACTTGGCAAATACAGTATTCTGGAATAATGTTGTGTTCTAAGTAATTCTAGTATAATGCTTGTCTCATTGAAAGGAAAGGGAGTGTGTCCTGTGCTCATTCTCTCTCTCTGGCTGAACAATGGGCTTGTCTTATGGTAAGGCTGACTACAGTGTAGCCAAGCTGTTTACAACTTGAATTGTGCGTCCCAATTGCAGTCCACTTATACTTAAATAGGAAAACACAGCACCATCAGGGCGGTGTTCCTGTTAACTACATGAACGCTAGCGTCCCTGTATGGAGGGGGGAAGATTCTGCGAAAATAGCAGATTTACAAGCTCACAATGCATTGCAATTTGCAACTTGACAAATTGTGAGCTCCCCCCTTTTGCATGACGGTGGCCCAGGGGCCCATCATTTCTAGATCCGCCTATGATTTGAGCTTGCCCGCAGCACTCTCTAGGATGAATGTAATGTAGTGATTAAAATGGCATACCCAGCATACCCAGGCAATGTGTCTAAAGGCAAGTCCATACCAATGCAATTCACTGCAACATGCAACTTCTTGCATATATGTACAACCATTATCTCCAATGGCAGTTGCATGGAGTTGCATTGGTGGCCTGCCCTTAAAACTGTTACAACAGATTGTTGTCTGATTAGTAACCAGTAAGATGCCTGAGGGCGAGAAGCGACCTCAAGGTCGCGTGCACACATCCGCCTGGGTGACAGCAGACTGCTGGGCGAGCGCTGGCGCTTTAGAATGGGGGGGTCAGATCAACATATCTGCCTGGGTGACAGCAGACTGCTGGGCGAGCGCCGGCATGGTAAGATCTTAATTTTAAGAACTCTAGTTTTCGCCAGCTGTCGGGCGCGGCTGCACTAATAACTTTGGGGCAGGCCCATCTAGAGTTTAAATGGACAGGTATCAGTCAAAAGGGAGACATCGAAGATTAAGGATGGGTGGGGAGGATCAACATATGGATGTCAGCTCCATATGAGATCTAAGGGTTTGAGGTCAGATGTAGAGTTGCTGGCCAATATTGATGACATCAGGGATCTCCATATATGGGCTTAATATTGATGACAACAGGGATCTCCATCCCTGATGATGTCACGTGATGACACGTGCCCCATCCCTATGTCACGTGATGTCACATGCTCTCTCACCCCGACCAACCAACACACACACTGACGGGAAATGCACAAATCCATAGTTAACTGTGACCTTTGGTCACAATTATCTGGTGCCAGTCTATCCTGCTGTGTGCTTTAGCCCTGTACCTTTAAAGCACTTATGGATCTTCTATTTTCCTAATACTGGTTGGCAATCAGCATCCATTACGAATCTGCAGGTTTGCTCAAGTACAAACTGTAAACCAGGGTCTCCATGAGGTTAGTGCAGTGGTTCTCAACATGTGGGTCGGATTTGACAGTAAAGTGACAATTTAATGACTTTTAAGACATTTCAGTTAATTAAGACATAAGGAAACGCAGATGGCGATGGATAGGCCACACCCTACGAAAGCCTGCAAGTACCATCATAAGACAAGCTCTAACATGGAACCCACAGGGCAAGCAGAAAAGGGGTCGCCCTAGAAACACCTGGCGCAGAGACCTGGAGGCAGACAGATCAAGACCATGAAGACGACCTGGAACCAGCTGGAGAGAACAGCTCAAGACAGAGATGCCTGGAGATCGCTTGTTGGTGGCCTATGCCCCAGAAGGGGCAGTCGGCGTAAGTAAGTAAGAATGAAATTAAATGAAAAAGACCAATACTAAATGTAATGCCTCAACTCCAGGGCATCCCCAGTTCAAATGTCACAAAATTATCTGGGAACTCCCCAGTTCAAATTATTTGGGGGCGGGGGTCATCTGGCCTATGAAGGACATTTTTATCAAAATTATATTTTTACCATGGACATATACAATGAGTAGACAAACAATAGCTAGCCCTAAATGACAGGTCTAATGTCTGGAACTCTTCAGTTATGGCGGTTAATTATTGGACTAATGTGCCAAATAAGAATAATGGTGTGAAATTCAATTAAACTTTGATACGGACAAGGCCAAGTCTTGCCAAGGACACATTTGTCCATGTACGGACATATTAACACAGCCTAAGGCCGATTCTAAAAAATAACCCCTGTTTCCGGGTCCCCAGTTCAGATGATTATTTTGAGGGGTAATGGTTGAGAAGCACTGGCTACTGCACACATGCAGGTGTGTCTGCAGAGCAGGTGGTGGCTCATCTGCAGAAGAAAGACAACACACAAGTAAAGGCACTGAGGCACGTGACCTTCCTTGCAGTTCTTTTTGCTGTATTATTTGAATTGAATTGTATTATTATGTCTATGACAGAAGTGATGCAGGCTTTGTTTAGAGCAAGGTTCACAGAGACCACATACTATCTGTAACTGTTAAAATCCGCCTTATCAGATTCATTCAGCAGGTACATCTGTTGATCATGTTTATATAAAGTATTTCAATTGCACCACAATATCCATTCACTCTATATGCATTAAACCTCTGCATAGGAACTTTGTATTATACTAACAAACATTACATTGGTAAAGCAGATGGATAAAGATGCATCTGCTTTCTCAGAGAATGCACTGCAGAACTAGACCAAATAACAGTGTGGCGGTGGTGATTATTTACATGGGGGATGATGGGGCACACTTTCTTCAAAGGATATCCAAAAAAAAAATGGATGTGATGTGTGCATGCGATTGACTCGAGTTCGGTCGTGGGCCGTGGCAGGGAGACGGCTGAAAGTTTGCCCTGAGTTGCCCTCCTGCCGTGGTGGATGAGCTCTGCCAGACTAGAGATGAGACCGGTGCCTGCCTTGCAGTACAGTGGGTGGGCTATGAATAATTTACGAGTAATTTCCCTTTCATCTCTTACTGTAGGTCTAAATACAGAGCTTACTACAGTTGATGCCTGCTGCAGGCTCGTGCTTGTGATTTATAATTTGTTGTGCGCCGGTGTCGCACCTGACGTATAAATCTGGCTTTATATCTCTTCATTCTTTATCAGTATGAGCCCTGAGAGGCTCTAATGTGACGGGAATGGCTCCACATAACAAGTGCAAATGTGTGGGGCGGGTTAATTGGCGTAACGACAAAAAAATTGGAAGAAAAGGGAGGGGGGGATAATTGGCTACTCTAGTCTGCACGCACGCACGCACGCACGCACGCACGCACGCACGCACGCACGCACACTCTCTCTCACACACACACACACACACGCACACGCACACGCACACGCACACGCACACGCACACGCACACACACACACACACACACACACACACACACACACACAGTTTTTCTCGTTCAGTGAAAGGCATGCCGGGAGGTTCAGTAGAGGCTCCTTGGCTAAAGTACAGAAATATGCAATGAAAGAGAATTATAGAATACCAGAATGGTGTTTGCAAAGATGCAGGGCTTGAGAGGAATTAACTGCAATTACTATGTTTTACCATCCCCAGTTACCCCTATAGAGAAAGCTGTTCTCTGTGTGTGCCAGAGCGATTGCGTATACATAACACAATGCCAGGCTCCACAACCGGTACAGCCATCAGCTTTTAGATAATTGTGATGATGCTTTTATTTGCAATGTTCCAGCAAAGTCCTACCAGTTCAGCATAATACTTGTAACAAGGCAGACCAAGCCTTTCTGCTGATGCCATAGAATCACATCCAACATATCCAGCTACTGTGAATGGGATAGTCATTAGGCACTTATCTTTATCAGGGAGGAACTATATATTTCAGGGCTTTGGTCATTCATTTCAAGGAGACAGAGTGACTCATGGGGAAATTATGTCTCACATCCAAAGCCGAATTTATTTAATTATAGACCTGGCAAGTGGATGTTGGTCCCAATAGCTGCCAAGATGAAGAGAAGAAAGCAATATCAAAGTAACAGCTATCCCAATGTCTGTAGACTGGATTTATGGCAGAGCAATATGTAACAAAAGATGTCCATTGTGGACTGTCCTATCTCTTTGTGCTGTCATCATCACATTTTATCATCGCATTCTTTACAAGTATGTTACCACGTATTTCACACCAAAGCCTCTCTTCCATCAACCCATTTCCACACTAATATTGTTTTGTTTACCTTATTACAGCAGCTGCAGTGACGTAGTAGTTAAATTAATCAACTTGTTTATGTGAAAAAATAACCAACAGAATATAGTGGGTGAGATGAGCCCAGCAATGGCAGATGGGAAAGAGAATGACCTAGTTTTACAGTTTGGAAGAGCTTTCAAGCAGCTGGACTCACACTACAGTAGGGACCGGATGTCTTTCAAAGAAGTGTGCACTGGGACAATATTTAAGGGTATGGGGGAATGAGAGACAATAGTAAATACCTAGAAAAATTTATGTAACAATTTTGAAACGCAATGTCGATGCCTTTTTTATTTTTTATTTTCTGTTTTTTATTTTTTGTACGTCTGTGGTGTTATGTGTATTGTAAGTTTGTTACAAAAAAAGAAGAAGTGTGCACTGAACTAAGCTATAAACTGGCCGCTGAAATAAACAACCAGACTCAATATAGTGGCTATGGATGGCTATGGATCAAACACGAAGTCAAGTAAGCATATAACCTAGAAATATATCCTAGAAATAGGAAGAAGTACTGAGATGTTCTACAATGTAGGAAAAGTCTGTTACAAGTAAAAGTCTGGTATTCAAAATGTAGGCCTACCTGAGTAAAAGTACAAAAGTATTGGCAAGTACTCAATACTCATTACACTGAATGTCTCAGGGAATCTGACTACCCTAGGGTTATGGTTAGGATGTTAGTGTGGGCAGGGTTTATATTTTTTTATGGAGGGACATTGGACAGACAGTAGGCTGACAGGAAATGGGGAGAGAGATGGGGGAGTGACATGCAGTAAAGGCCGTCAGGATCGGGAGTCGAACCTGCCAGACTGGGTTACCAGCCAAGGTGCCTGGACCATTGAGCCATGGCCCAGGCTAATTTTTTAATTTCACCACCCCATCTGACTATTGATAACATTTTGCACTTGAGCACAATTCTCCCTCAGTGTATACCCTGTGTTTAATGTGTTTAGTAAAGAGATATGCACTAAATACAACAGTTTAAAAATTACAATATATGAGCAAGCCAGTCTGAGGATGACCTAGAGAGAGAGTGGCTTGCTATCCTTTAAATAATTGTCTCAAAACCTTTGGTATATGCATATACCAAAGGTTTTGAGACAATTTGCATGCATCATTCTAAAGCATGGTTCTGTAGCTAGTAACAGCTGACACTATATTGTCTGACATCACAACAAGCACCAAGACTTAAAAGCAATTAAATGGTACAGTGACTGGAACAATATCTTTCTAAAACAAAAGCTCTTTAACTTCAAGTGCAAAACATGATGCCAAATTTCCCTTGGTGTCAGAGGTGCAGAGACACATTGACAGCTTACATTGTTTACACAGCACATACTGACACGCATCACAACTCAAAAGCCAGCGTGTAGGACGTACAGGAATTGGTTCTGGTCAAGACGTCACATGAAACATAGGACAATATCAATAGTACAATACCAATTTACAAGACGATCGAACAACAATGTGGAAATGGTAACTATTTGCATATGACAGCATCATCCTTTATGCTTTAGTATCAGGAAGGACCCATAATGTCTGTGAGTGCCATTTGAACATTCAGAGTTAAATCAACACTGAGGATTTTACGGTGTAGCTGACAATGGGTAATCCTCTTAGCATAGTGGGCTACATGTTACAGAATTACTTCCAATTTATTGTTTAAATAAAAGTCAAAAATGTTATTCATGAATCCTTGTCTAATAGAAATAAACAAACTACAGTATGTCCAGCTCAAAGGCGTGCCCTCATCTCTCCCACGTCCCACTTAAACCATGCAGATAGACATTTGTGGTTTTGCTGGTTCTTGGAAACTGTTGGTCCTACCGAATTGCCACTTGGCACTGTGCACCATATGGGACACACACACCATGTTGGGTTGAACGCCGCCCTAATTATGCCCCGGGACGGACGGACGGACGGACGTACGGACAGACAGACAGGACAACACTGGCCTAGTTGGGGCCATCCCTGTCAGGAACGATGGAATTTTTGGCTATGTAGCCCAAGCGTGATTCAAAGCTCGCGGACAATCAGTTAGGCCGACGGGTTGGGTTAGCCAATCAGGGACTTCACTGGCTTAGCAGCATAAACGTGATGTGACACTGAAGCCGACGGTTTGTGTTGGCGACTCAGGGATACCGATGCATACAATCTCCCAAACACACACTGATAATTATTCTGCCTCTTTTTCAGACCTGCGGCAGGCAGAAACAGTTATCTGTCTGAATTGTCATTTGTCAAACGCACACACAGATTCTATGAATTACTGTATAGTACAGACACTAGTGCTGCTGAGGGGAACCCTGGTGCTCATGCAATGTGTGTCCAGATGGTGTTTTCATGCCAAGTTGCTGCACTATTATACTACTGGTTAACATCACGTCATTCTTTAGAAATATCAATATGGTACTAACATTTGCATCCTGTGTTATAATCTGCTTATAATACTAGGGGTGTAATGATACATTTTTATCAGCAATATGATATGTATCACGATACATGGTTGACGATACGATACATACGATATTGGTTCATTATGGCGATACGATTCAATTATTTGAAATTGATACAGTAAATATTTAACATACATTGACATTATTTTAAAGTAATTTAAAGTAATTAATCCCCTCTTTCTTTTATCTCCAAAAATGGCTAAATACCATGCACAAAAATGTAGTATTGATTGATACAATCGATTATTTGCATAGCAAAACGATTCAATACCGATTATTTGCATTGCAAAACGATATGATACGTAATCAATGTTGCTGTTTTCATTTTGATATACTTCGATTCATTTTTCGATGCAGTTACTATATCGTTACACCCCTAATTTTGCCATTTTTTTGGACTTCACATTTTGACATTTCTTTGGACTATACATTTTGATTTTTTTTGTATTTTGAATAATACTATAATTATATTTACAATAACTCATACATACTCATAGTGCTTTATAACAATAATCATGACACGTTATAAAGCAGTCTATAATGACATAAGGTCAATATTGCAGCGGTTTAAAAGGCCGCCGCGAGGAGCTAAACATGAGAAATAAAAAGACACTTGTATGATGCGCACGCAATGAATTCAGGTCCACTCCAGCTGTACGTTTGACCATTTATTCACTCACCACACTTAAAGGTTAACTGTTCCCAGGCTTTAGCTACCTGTATATACCTAAACGTGGATGTAAAGGTGAAAGTGTGTTCATGACGGTCAACAGAAATTATACTATAGCACATGAGACTAAAGGCATACAAATCACACTATGGCTCCTATACAGTCAAGTATTATAATCAATCAATATAATGTATCAAGTATGAGAATTATAATACACCATGATCCTCGCCAAAATCAAAAGTATTACGATACGTAGAGTAATTATAAGAGGCTTTATATGTGTTATGATTACATATGAGTACTTGTGAGTGCTTATACCTGTAATTATACAGTGTTATAATAAGCAGATTATAGCCTACGTTAATACTTGACCTTATAAGTCAGGGGTGCCCAAAAGGTAGATTGCGATCTACCAGTAGATCACAAAGGCTGTGCAGGTAGATCACAGGACATGTCCCTAAATAATATTTAAACTATATAAAAAAATATTTTTGCAATCTGCCACTTGAGTTAAAGGTGACTTGATTGATTGACAAAAGGGGCCTGTAAACTCAAACTCACAATGCAATATTTTGTTTTCAACAGTGTTGCTGTGCACAAATGTCTGTAGCATTACAAATTAAATACAAAAACCCCCTATTAGATTTTGATCTCCCCCTCTATTCCCCATTCCAAGTACATTTGTCCTATATGTAAACTATTTTCAGCAATGGTGGGTAGATCTTGTTGAGCTGATCATTTTGAAAGTATAGCTCTCACGTCAAAAGTGTGTGCACCCTTTATAAGTCATAGAATGCTTCATGTGTTGTATGATTATTGTCATCATATCATATATCATATAATATCATTATGATTAATAGTATCAAGTGTATATTACATTATGAGTATTTATGAGTTCTTATAACTAATTTATAATTGCTGACAGTGTGAGTGTTACCAAAGAGGTTCATATATTCAGGATAGAAAATAGCACAAGGCCTATCTTTATTCCATCGACTGCATGTGAAAGATGTCACCCGACTGTAACAATGAAATGAAATACCTTGCATGATACCAATCTGATATATATATATATATATATATATATATATATATATATATATATATATATATATATATATATATATATATATATATATATATATATATATATATATATATATATAAATATTAGATTATCTGATTGCTACCTGATTGCTACCCATTGTCTCAAAATTGAGACAATGGGGGCGCGGTATTGCGCCCTTGTGTCTCCCTCTCAGTCTCTCTCATGCTTGATGTGTGATGCTGCTTACAGATCTGTTGTGACTGTACATCGCATCATCATGCAGTTGCTGTGAGAGGGAGCGGTGTATGACACACAACAGCCTCCTCCTCTTCAGCGTCGGTCTGGTCGACCCCTCGACTGCCACGCGACGTGACCAATGGCGGCCGGGATCTCCCGCGCCGACGCCGTCGCCGGGGCCAATCGCGTTCCGCGCATTCCGCGGTGGGCGGGCCTTACAGTGGGGCCTGGCTTTCATGTTTGGTTGCGACCAGGGTAAGCTCTGGGATTTTTTGTGAGTTTTCTTTGACAGGTTATTTAATTATTACATTATATTTAATGGCGTCTGTTGTGTATGGTGGCGGGTGGTCGGATATTGTGGCGGTGAAATAAATATCACCCCCGGTGATAAGGTGTCTTGTTTACAGGGGGTTCAGTTGGTTGGCAGGACATAATGATGCACACAGTATAATGTAAAGTAGCCCCCCAAGCAGAGAGAGAGAACAGCGGTGATTTATTTAGTTTCATTTTTTTTAACGTTTTTTTAATAAATACTGTGAATGGTGGCTGTGCTGGTGTGATGGCTGCTGAATGATGCTTCGGTGATGCACGTTGACAGCTCTCAGACTATTATTGTTACATTGTCGTCCAAGTATCGTATCGGTTAGTTTTTTAGGCTGCTCCACACACCCTGCTAGTTTGTTTCCAAAACATGTTTCCCCCCCTGATATTGTAAACATTGTTGGCGCTACAGAGCGGCTACAAATCTTCATATCTAGTATACAATATGCTATTGTCCCTCTCCTTAAATTTACTTGTGTTGTGTTCATTTGGAATGTGTCTGCATACTAATTAGTGTATTGTGGGAAAACACGTGCTGAGAATCCCAAACGAGATAAACAAACGTGTGTGTACTGTACGTGCAGCCTAGGAGACGCGGCTGCTGGTGAGGCTTGTTGATTGATTGATTGTCATTATTAATATTATAACACGTGTTCTGGTTCCTTTCAGAGCGTCTTCCCAGTGAGCTGAGGACGGATAGATCATAGAGCCTACAACTGAACTACCACACCTCCGCCCTAACTGGATACAACTAAAAGAGTTTTTTTTGAGCACTCAAACTTATAAATCAATTTTTTAAACACTACTTTTAACGGAATGGCTTTTGAGAAAACTTAACATTGGCTGCCTTTTTTGTGTTGGCAAACGTGCCGGGCGGGAGTTGTTTATTCCCTAAGTTTTGTTTTTACACAACTTTTAATTATTTGAGCGGAACTCAACAACCCAAAATGGACCAGGCCAGTGGCGGAGGAGAGGACCCGAATAAACCATCTAAGAAGAAGTCCAACGAGGACGAGGGGAAAAACAAAAAGCTGGTAGGTGTTTTGGAGTTGGACTGGTTTGCACACTGTTGACTGTTTAGTTAGTTGTTACCATAAGAGACATGGAGACAAAGTCACATTCTACTTTGCCAGTCAGACAGGCAGGCATGCATGGTTAAAATATCATCATGATGATGTCTGTTCAGTAGCAGAATTTCTACACTAAGCATATTAGTGAATGTGCTTAGTGTATTATTTGGCAGCAAGTTTAACCCATTAAGACCTGATGAGGACGATTCTACAAATGCCTTCTAAATCAGTAGTTCTCACACTCAAAAAATGTTCAAAAATTGCAGCATGATGGACTGTGAGCTTGAATATATGCTATTTTTGAATAGCCAACGCAAAAATCTTAAATGACACAGGTGCTTTACCCGGTTTTAATGGGTATTATTAAAGTCAGGGAAGTATATAGCCCCTTTCGGGACCCTCGGTTACCCTAGGTACCCTAGGGTCCCTCATCGGTTATTCTACTCTCCATAGGTTTAGATTGACCTACTCTCTGTTCACAGAGACCTGCTCGGTCGCTTGAGTGTTGGTGAGATGTTTCAAAGATGCATACAACAGCTTTAGGAGACCGCAGAAACGTGTGCGAAAAGGCGCTAATCGGAGTTGCCATTAAGTATTTTTAATATATTTTTTTAAGTTTTGCTTCGCTGAACTTGAAAAAGGAACAAACACCCGCACACTGTCTTCAAATGCAGTAACCAACTTTTATTCAGGGAAACGGCAACGTTTCGGCCTATGCAGCCTTCATCAGGCTATCTTTATGAACACTAATGGGAAAGCATCCTTTTTGTAGGCTGTCTGGCCGAACTTGACTTCCTTGTTGACTTCCCATTGTACCGCCTCCCTCACCGAGACTGGCTAGCTGTGTGTGTGTGTATAATATATATATATATATATATATATATATATATATTTTTTATATGGAGGGACACACAGTAGGCTGACAGGAAATGGGGGGAAGACATGCAGTAAAGGCCGTCAGGATCGGGAGTCGAACCCGCGGCACACTGCCAGACTGGATTACCAGCCAAGGTGCCTGGACCACTGAGCCATGGCCCAGGCCGCCGTTAAGTTTTTTTGAAGTTTAGGCTTCTCTGAAAATTTCTCTTCCTCACTTCCTATGTCCCGCCTCCCACGACACAACAGCATTATAAACATCCTGCATGTATGCGGTCGGCCAATCAGAGGCAGTAACTAGGACGTGCAGCTAGCCAGTCTCTGTGAGGGAGGCGGTACAATGGGAAGTAAACAAGGAAGTCAAGTTCAGCCAGACAGCCTACACATTTGTGTTCATAAAGATAGTCTGATCATAGACTGTAAAAAATATGGACAAAGCGTTCCCCGGGTCTAACATGAACGTAAAATGAAGCCTGTAATGATATGCTAATTCCTGATGTAAGTCGCCATCTTTTGGTACCAGCTGGCCATTGGCTGGCTCCGTTTTGTACCAGCTGGTCATTGGCTGCCCAGACAACGAGGCGGGACTTCCCCCCTTCTTCTCCGTTGGTTTTTATTTTGACTCGAGTGGGAGGAGAAGACTCTTGAGTGGGAGGGGAATCCCGATCATAGACTGTAACGGTAGCCACGCCCCTCAGAACATACGCGACTTTATGGTCATTTTTTTAATTAATGGGACCATAATTTTCCAAAAAGAATATTATGACATTAGAAATGAGACTTTAAACTAGTGACTGGAAGAAGAAAGTATTCATGACCATGTTTATTAAGGTAATACAGTCTAGGTGAAGTTGGGCCAAAATACATGGGCCTCTATGGAGCTATGGGGCTTTTTGGGTCCAGTCCAGCGCCACAACAGGCCATTATATGAACTACCGATTTCAAATGAGGCTTCACGAAATATCTGGCTGACTGCCCCCCTGAGCCTGATGAAGGCTGCATAGGCCAAAACGTTACGTCGCTGTTTCCCTGAATAAAAGTTGGTCACTGCATTTGAAGACAGTGTGCGGGTGTTTGTTCCTTTTTCAAGTTCAGCGAAGCAAAAGAAAATAATTAAAAAAACGTTATATATACTTTTTTTTTTAAAGATATATTTTTGCGGCTTACGCCTTTTATTGGTTTTGAAGGGACAGACAGTAAGCTGACAGGAAACGGGAGAGAGATGGGGGGGGGGGGGGGGGGGATGACATGCAGTAAAGGCCGTGTCGGGCTCGGGAGTCGAACCCGCAGCACACTGCGACTGTATTACCAGTCGGGTGCCCAGACGGTTATGTCACCGCCTGGGCCTGAAAAAAAATAATATATATATTTGAAACATCTCACCAACACTCAAGCGACCGAGCAGGTCTCCGTGAACAGAGAGTAGGTAAATCTGCGTCCTATGTAGAGTGGAATAACCGATGAGGAACTAAAATTCAGAAAAGGTAACCGAGGGTCCTGAAAGGGGCTAGGAAGTATAGTGCAGTGTATCATTATATTCATTATCGATATTGTGATGTGAGACTAGATATTGCACGGGACTGCAATTTTGAATATTGTGACTATATATATATAGGCTATATAAAATGCAATCTTTTTGTGAGTTTTAATTGCAGCCCTATTTTATACTTTATGGTAAAACATAGCCGATGTACATATCAGATACAGGTGAATGAGGTGATGGTATTCCTGCTGGGCATTGCTGCCTGATGCACCTCCTCCAGTGCCTTTTGAACAGGTGTGCTGTGACACCTCACTGAACACCTCTGTGGGCCTAAACGGGTCATCAGCTGGGGACCACCATTCATCAGCGTTTCGCTCCTTTAACCCTAGTACGTCTCATGGTGGCGGAGCGGTTGTGAGCTCGTAAATCTGCTGTTTTTTGCATTGTTTTTTCACCATAGCTACCAAAAATATAGAACTGAAGTCCTGACATCACTCATTCATCCCCTCATATAAGAATTGTGGTACAAAAATAAACTAATTGTCCCAGTGCTATTGTTAGGGAGGTGGCTCTGTATTAGGCTATTTACGATAGTCACTCATACTTGATACAGTCTGTTTATAGAGAAAATGTTATTAATTCGGCGGTGGTAACATTAGCGTTTTCTCGCCATCAGTTGATTTTTCATATCCTTCTTTTTTATGTTGCGATTTTAAACTAAAGTAAACACGTCTATGGGAATTTAGAATGGGGAAGAAGAAGAAAAACGTCACCCAGGTCGGATGCGCAAATTACATCAGACTTTGGTGCTCTATCAAGACAAGTAGAGAATCACTCTCTCTCAGCACTTCACTGTTTACTCCCCAGGGAGATGAACACAACACATGTAACATGTTGTTATACAGTACAGTACATCTCTGTGTGGAGCAACACTGCAACGTCAAATAGCTATTGATGTCTCTTGATAGCCCCAGATGGGGCTCCTCTGCCTTCCATGACTATTTAATGTAGCCTAGGCTAGTACTGAGTTGCAGAACGACAGTTCATTGGATTGGAGTGAGCTAGTGTTTCATTCAGTGATGTGCGTTTGAAAGCATTCACCCAGACCACGTTGTATAAACCTGTATACCACTTTAACCGTTAAAACCGGGAAAGCACCTGTGTCAATAAAAAAAAAAAGTGGCAGATTTGCCACTTTTACAGATTTGCAGATTTACAAGCTCATGGCGAGCTTGTACATTTTCTATTTTTGAACATCTTTGAAACAAGTGTTTAAAAAAGTTTGAATACTTTTGCATTTAAAAAACCCCACAAAACTTCTCTTCTGTGGTCGGCGGGATGAAGCATTTTCAGATTATGTCCACCAGTCCGTGGCCAAATATATATATATCAATATGTACGTGGGTCCTTGACATGGAAACGTTTGAGAAGTACTGCTTTAGCAGGCACATGATGCAGCAGGTCATGGTGGCACAGTCTGCAGTGCTGTCGCCTCACAGCTAGAAGGTCCCGGGTTTGATTCCCGCTGGGAAAGCTGTGGGTGCTGGGGGGCGTGTTCTCTTCTCTCCTCCACGTCATCAGCACCAACACCCTAGGTGGGGTTGACGAAAGGACCTTTGGGAGTTTGCATGTTCACCCCGTTAGGGGTGAGCGACATGGAAAATATATAATATCAAAATATTTTTTGATGAGCTCAGTTCGCGGCTCTCCCCAGGTTGGCAGAGGGAGCGTAGCGCCCAGGATTACAGCTTAGGCAATTGGCACCGGGTGATAAAATCGTGGAATAAAAAAAATTAAGGAAAAAGAAATTAGTCATTTATAGTAGAATTGGCCTCAAGTCTTAATGGGTCAATAATGCTAAGGTGTCCCTGTGACGTTTTACACTGGCGTTCTTGTTACAATTTGAGTTCATTGTTTCACTTCCAAGTATGTGAGATAAGAGGGGATTTCAGTTACTTTCTGTCCCATTGAGTGAGCTGATATCACTGTGGTTTCTGATTTGACAGTTACGTGTGTCATCTCTATTGACATGACCTAATCTAATAACGGAACCACTTAAGACCAACTGTATTTAAAAGATAACAAAACTAGCGAATTTGCAAACCTCTCTGTTTTCTCAGATTTTGAATTTTGGAAGTCGAAAATGTAAGTTTACATATAATGACATACCCAAAATAGGGGCTCCAGGTTGAAAGTGGTTAACCAATTAAATCCTATATAATTATTTGACCTGGGCTCTTCAGGGCTCTATATTTGGTCCGGTAATGCACCAAATTGGCTTGCCGAAAATAGCCGATCTAAGAAATTCACAGCATGTCGTAACAACTCAATGCAACGTGGTGTGAGCTTGTTGACCTGCTACTTTAGCTGAAATGATGGCCCCAGAAATATGGATGGACACTAGGTTCCAAGTGGTTAACTGTGCAGTTGAGACGAATAACCATATAAGTCCATACTAATTATCAATAATGTATAAATGTTGAATAAGGGGTCAGGACAGATGGGCCTTTTCGCGGAGGGTTCAGAATAAATGATGGACATATCATGGTTATTAATTTCAACTGCTCAACTATTGAAGGACACAGCTGACTATCTGTCATCACACAGTTCACACTGAGCAAAGTCTGTGTTAGGACTGACCCTTTATTACCTCATAGTTTGAAGATTGTGACACTCTTATGAGCTCAGATGTCAGTGAGGTATTTCTTAGACAGGAAATTACATCACCACAGATCTAGGGGAATAGGAAGAAAGAATAGAAGAGAGATAGACAGGGAAGGAGATAAAGGCAAATACAAGTAGTAGCAATAACAATAATAATGAATGAAATGGTTTAGGATAATATATGGTATAACAATGTTGTCGGATAATAATAATAATATATAATGTATGAGAATATTAGGATATAGTGTAGTGGTGTAAAAATATGATAGCAGTCCATGGTCGTGCACTGTGAGGGGGTCCACGGTCACACTTTGGTGGGCTCCGTGGAGGGGCCTGGTTCGCGTCTGGTCCAGGTCGTGCTCTGTGAGGAGGCCAGGTCCAAGGTCACACTTCTGATGGGCTCCATGAAGAGACCTGGTCCATGGTCACACTCGGCAGTCAGTTAGGGGTTAATATTAGAGGTCCACTGAACTGCGAAGTGGAAGACGAAAAGAGACTCCGTGAGGGATTCCCCAGATGTTGAGTTAGTGGCAGGCCTTACTGGAGCCTATACAGTGTATATTACAAACACTGCTACATAAACAATGTACGATTTTGGCATTTAGCAGACACACAACACAGGTGCGGGTTTTGGCGGGAGGTTCCCCTTACTCAGTTCTCACCCTATGACTTTCTCGGGTGAGCGAGTACTGAAGACAAGTCTAGCTATAGGCTTTGTCGTAGAGAAAGGTTTTTAACCTAATCTTGAATGTGCAGAGCGTGTCAGCCCCACGGACCGAAGCCGGGAGAAGGTTCCACAGCTGAGGTGCCTGGGACCTAAACGCCCTGCCTCCTATTGTAACTTTTGATCTTTTTGGGACAGTAAGCATTTTTGCATACTGTGAACGCACTGGTGTTCTAATTGGTTTGTAGGGATCGATGAGTTCTTTGAGATACTGTATTGTGGTGCCTGACCATTGAGAGCTTTGTAGGTGAGGAGAACAAAATATATAGTCCTTCTCAAATTGATCACCTTGTTGATAGTGTCACATGCTCATTTCAAATGACACTTGACTCTGTCTCTGTTAAACACGTCCGAAGCAACAAAGGTGTCAGGGCTGTAACTATACATATTGCATACAGCGCAGGAGAGAGCGCTAGAGCGAGAGGGGAACCTGCCGGGAGGAAAGGGGTGGTGGAAAGCCATCGCCATCGCTCGGCCGAGCCGACGGAAGGAGACGTTACGCCAAACAACCAACCCGAGTAGCGATAAGATCGCCACAGAATAGGAAAGTAGGATAATTAACAGTGTGTTAACAGTGATAGTGTGTGTTTTAATCACAGCAGCGCAATAATAAATATAACAATGTTTGTTGTTTGTCCCGTCCGTGCTGCTGACAACACAGCCGCCAGACGGCAAACAGGCAACACAGGAAATGACGTAACAGGCTTACCGTCTGCGAAAAGGGTCCGACATCCGACTGTTTGCATGAAAATGCTTCTGGTGAACAATTTAGTCTTTCTACAACCAGAGGATTTCCATGCGATCATGCGGACCACCTTTACTCCCTATTTCCTTGTTTGAAGACCGCAGCATATTTCAGGTGGCAATGCCACCAAGAGGCACTTATGTAGGCTACTATGTGTTGATGTATTGTGTCCTTCCGGTCAATGAGTCTGATTGGCTGCTGTTGGGTGACATTGACGCCAAACATAGTTTAACTGAAGGCCGATTTCCTGCTCTGTAGTACTGGTAAAAGAGTTTTGTATAATAGTGTGTTATTGATGAGACAAAAGTCAGGAGTTACTGTAACAATTTTAACTAAATCTGTTATGGTGTGATTAAATGAAAAATATATATCGCCAATTCGTCATGCTATGATAGCATGCTTCATGCCCTTCCAAATCCACTTCAGGCTACAACTGAGAGCCAATTACTAATATTTCCTGCGCAGGGTGGGGCTTGTAGTACCGTTGGCTATCATGCTTCATTGAGCTTTAGGAATGCAAACGTCTCTTCGCCTCAGGCAAAGACTTGATGGACTTGTATACACTGAGCTCTGTGTACTGTACTGGGACTGACCACTAAGACCAGTGTCAGCAAAACCAAGCGACCCTTCCTTCAAACCTCTGCCCTCTCTCTGATTCACATTTATAAGACAGACACATGAGTAAGACAGCAGTGAGAGCCTGAGGCTACAAGTTGTAATCACTGGTATTTGTTCCAGCATGGTTAAGGTAAGGGAAAGTATGGCAGAGATTGCTGCCCTAAAACCCAAGTGTAACAACCCGGTCCATTAGCCACCACCCCTCATGTTTAAACATTCACCCCAATAGAGCGTCGTGGTCCCGCATCCTTTCATGACGACGCCAGGCCCAGGAAATAATTCCTAATGCATTTTTCCCATAGACATTTCAAAGCGAATTTATATAAAGACCTTTTAAGCGTCATACAAAGCCAACTTGAGTTGTGACAAATCATGACATTAAACAAAAAGAATTGGGCCGAACAATTGATTAGAAGAAAAAAACGGCAGGTTACAACATTTTTTTTTGTTCTTTTTCTTCTTTGTAATTATTTGTTTGGTCCAAAATATTGTGTTTGTTGTCATGATTTGTCACAACTCGCTTTGTACGATGCTTAAAATGTCTTTAAATAAATACTTTTCGAAATGTCTATGGGGAAAAATGCATTGGGAATTATTTCCTGGGCCTGGCGTCGTCATGAAAGGGGGCGGGACTGTGACGCTCTAAACTGCTCTACTGACTAGGTCAGTGCTGATGTCATATCCCTCTGTGAGCTCAATGCCTTATGTTCCTTTAAGAGTTCTCAGGGCCAGACATGTTCCCTGTTGCTCAATCAGAACACATACTACAGACCCAGGCAAAGGAAGCCTGGCTCAAAAGCCCTCAGACAACACTGAATGCGAGGGAGGAAGACATTTTTCATGCCTGGGTGGAGCTTTGACATGACATGTCATTGTTTTCCCCTCCTCCTTTAGCTGTGTAGCTGGAACTTTAGTTTGCAAAAATGTAGGGAAAGAATGTGCATGCTTAATCTATAGCTAACTCTCACAATCTTTCCGAAACAGCAAAACGTCTACACAAATGCAACTCCATGCTCTTGCAATTTGGTCTCAATGAGATCATTACAGCACGTCATCATCTGACAAGAAAATCTCTTTGACTTCAATTGTTTGACTTTACTGTTCAGTCTTTTCCATGTATGGGCCTACAACTGGTGCAGTGTCATTTGTGTGGATGCAGGCCAGCATAGGGGATGATGGGGTTCAGTTAAAGTGGAGGTATTCACTTCACATTGAGAGAGGCAGTGAGCCATTCCAAGTCTATAGCATGGAACATCGTCAGCCTCTCAAGTGACAGGCATTGGCAGGCACTGGCCAGGGGCCACAGTGTGGTCTGGGAAAATGTTGGTATGCCAGCCCTAAGAGGTGAAACTGTGAAAGCCACATGTTTGTTTAATGAGTGCAGTATTACATCACCGTAGCACTGTTTGTGCAGTGGACCTAGAATGTGGATAAACGGCACAGCCAAGGACATTTCGGTAATGCTCAAGAGCATTTAGAAAGTTTAGTGGACTTTCAAACATTCTGAGTCGCTTCCGCCTCAACTGTAAGGTGGTCATCTCAGAATGTCCTTGTTTTTAGTTGTCAAAGCATTAAGGAAGTGGAGTCCCCCTAAAAATAGTACAGTGGGCATATGGAATGCAGTTGTTTTCAAAGGAATTCAGTGGATCCGGTTTAACTGAGTGAGGAGAGATGATCTCCCTCATGCATACCAGTGTAAAACATGCCGTCATATGTGATGACATATCCCAAATGATGATTACAGTAAATGTTGTCAAGGGCATTGAGCCTAGTATTTCAAATTTGACAACTGAGCTCAAATTAGAATAATTTCCAAGTGATCAAAGTTAAAATAGTTTGTTACCGGAACAGGTAACATGTATGCCCCTCTTAAGAGCACATGGACTACAGTACAGTTAGGCACAGAGCTCATTTCACGTTGTCTTGCAGGTTGTAGTAGGCAGTGCCAGTGTGGTCTAGGACGCTCCTAAAATCGGTATCACTCAGAAAAAAACACTGGTACATTAGTGAACTAGACGGCCTACTAAAGGGTGACTCTGCAACCCTGGGTCTTTCTCTTACTATTGACCCCAAAATACCAATAATTAAGTGTTTGTATCGCAATAATAGATGAGGTTTTTTATCCTCCCATTCCAACCTGTACCTTAATGATTCAAATTTGCATGCATGTGTGTGATTGATAGTTCATGTGAGACTGTGCTGTTGTGCATGTGATTTTCAAGTACATAGACAGGTGACTGTTGTTAGACCCATGGGTGGCATTTAGCTATACTGTACATGGTGTTTTTGTTCTGTCACTGAATCCAGCACCAATACAAGTGCTGTTTTCCAACTGACTGCTGATGTCTTTTTAATGCTGTTTTGGTGCACAGGCTGTTGATTATAGTTTCACTTCATTTCCATTTGTCTTGGTTCATCTTCTTTAGGCTCACTGATCATTAGTTGACTCTATTAAGTTATGTCACGAAAGGCCTCCAGAAAAAAACAAAAAAAACTAGATAAAGTGCCAATCGGCACAGGTCTCCACCAGGATTCTTCCTCAGCCTAGTGGGAATATGCGTGCACAGTTTCATCGCAATCGGACGCTGCCGAGTTGTGGCCATTTGCTACTCCTGAAAACTGTAGGAGCCAATCGTGGCCAATCAGGATGGAATATGAGAAATCAAACAAACCTGTGTTGATCACATGACTATGGAGATCATGTGTACCGATTTGCGTGAAATTTGGATAAAATGTGAAGGAGTAATAATAGAAAATGTGTTTTACATATGTGGGCCTCCTGGTGGCGCTATAAAGAGCAGATGTGAAAAATTCCAGGCAAAGGTTTTTCCTTGGCCTCTAGGGAGTTGGCATACAAAGTGATCCACAGATTCGTGCAGTTAGAGGTAAAAACACTTTTCGGCCAGTTATAGCGCCACCTTGAGGCTGAGTTGAAATTGTTCTTGTGGCATTTCGTCCTCGGCCTAGTGGGAATGTGGGTGCACAATTTGAAGGAAATCACGCGATGTGTTGATGATTTGCAGCATTTTGTTTGAAACTGAGCACTCCTGTGAACTTTGGAAGCCAATCTTAACCAATCAGGATGGAGTCTGAGAAATCTGAAAGACCGATTTCGTTGAATGGCTGTAGAGAGACTGTGTACCAATTTGCGTGATGTTTGGACAAAATCTGTAGGTGTACTGTGCAAAAAGTTGTTTTGCACAAAGCGACCTCCTGGTGGCGCTATAACAGGCCGTTCTGGAAAGTTTGGGGCAGAGGTTCATCGTTGGCATCCAGGGAGTGTGTGTGCAAAATTTGGCATCGACCGGGTTAACGGTGGCCGAGATTAGCTACTAACGGACGGACACACACACACACACACACGGACGGACACACGGACGGACGGAGTGCAAAACATACTCTCCCCACATGCCTTCGGCCTGGTGGAGACAACAATTCAGCATACAAAACCAATTTCATCCACGATTAAACAGGGGAGTTTAAATAATTCCCATACGTCAAATAACCTATAAAGAAACCCAAGTTTGTGATACTCTCAACGTTGAATCCTCACCGACCAAAATAAATCTGTGCGTGCGTGGCCTCAACTTTAGCATGTCACATTTCTGTCAGACTCTTGAATAGCTTCTGCTTTCATGCTGAGTGTGTGTAATTTCTAATTAACTCAGAGTAATTTAATCAGACCTTAATGATTGTAATCACAATAGGCATTTACTAAGCAATTAAAGTAGATGGACAGTGAATGGACAGTTCAGGCCCACTTAAGCAATGTTGTCTTCATTAAGACAACATGGCAATGGGATGCCTTGTTGAAGTAGAAGGCTAATATAATGTGCAGTGGAGTCTAGTTGGATCTCTTTCTGTTCAGTTGCACTCCACACTGTACACTATCCCATATCGACTGACTTCCCACTTTGTCAATCAATATGTTGACGAAGCACAATTGCTCAAAAGTAAGCCTTAAGGGTTATTTATATGTAGTTGCGGGCCGGTGTCGCTCACCGAAAATGGCAGATATACAAGCTCACAATGCGTTGCTCTGTGACGCATTGTGAGCTCGTAGATCAGCTGTTTTTGGTGATCGACACGGCGCGCAACCAAGTATAAATCAGGCATTAGGCTTAAGTGGTGCAAACATGCGACATAGGCATTATTTCCTATCTGTAAAGCCGGGCCCGGGGCCCCACATTGATTCATGTTGTCATGTTTAGCAATTAGCAAAGTCATCCATTACAGGATGCCCTGGCATCTGAATCACGTTGTGAGCAGCTATGAAATGTGACACGTGCCGTTACCTTTGTTCTCTTGACAGGAGCACTGGCTCAGGACTCACAGGTCTGCTTCACTGTACAGTACATGCCATGGTATTAGGGAGGCATTTGAAACCTTTGGCAGCTTTGGTACATGGACCACAGGGCATTATAGTTCATAGGCTAGTTCAGCATAGACCCACCCGCACCCGCATATCCATCCCATATGTCCATACAGCATAATGGATATCCAGTTGTCCATAATCGCCGATCCAACCAATAGGCCCATATATTGCCATGCCAATATACAGGGTATGGGCATATAATAATGGCAGAGATCTCCGTATATGGAGATCCATATATATTTGTGCCCTATATATATATATATATATATATATATGTATGTATGGGCACAAAAGGGACACAGACAGGTACAATGGCTACTCTGACAAAGCCCCCCAAACCACTGCACCAAAGGTTGCCACGTACTGTTAATCAACCTTGGTATTTGTGCCTATACTGTATATCGCATAGCTCCTATTCACTCTGTAGATGTATTAGCTATCTTTGTGAGTTTGAGTTGCTATTAAAGTTCATCTCGCTCTGTGCTATTTTATACTTGTTTGTCACTTGTGGGTTGAGAGAGGGTGGAGTCCCTGTGATAAAAGAAAGAAAACGGCAGGAAACGCACCACATGTGAGTGTTTCATAGGGCTCAGGAAGTTGGAAAAAGGAAGTGGTGAAGAATGCTTTAATCTGACTGTGGAAGAAAAAGACTGGCTGCTTTGACACCATCCACCAACCATCTTAATTGAGGCACATTCATGACCATCAATAGATTGTATTATTATATCATATCATATTAGATTAGAAGACTATTTTATGCCAAGGAATGGGAATTCAATTCATTTCTTAATTCTTGCTTAGTGGATGGCATGAGAATGTGATGATGCTGTGTTAACCACTTCAGTGTTTCCTGCAGGAAAAGGCCTTGGCATGGTGCTGGGCGCCGCACGGCGAAATTTTTGATAAATTAGTAAATTAATTTGATTAATAAATTAAGATTAATTTGCATTATTGCTATTGGAGACACTGGGGGACACTGGGGAGGCACTGCAGGGGCACTGGGGAGACACTGGGGAGGCACTGGGGAGGCACTGGGGAGACATGGGGAGGCACTGGGGGGACACTGGGCAGGCACTGGGGAGACACTGGGGAGGCACTGGGGAGACATGGGGAGGCACTGGGGGGACACTACGCAGGCACTGGGGAGGCACTGGGAAGACACTGGGAAGGCACTGGGGGGGCACTGGGGCGGCACTGGGGAGACACTGGGGAGACATGGGGAGGCACTGGGGAGGCACTGGGGGGGCACTGGGGAGGCATTGGGCAGGCACTGGGGAGACCTGGGGGGGCACTGGGGGGCACTGAGGAGACACTGGGGGGGCACTGGGGAGGCACTGGGGAGACCTGGGGGGGCACTGGGAAGACACTGGGAAGGCACTGGGGAGACTGGGGGGGCACTGGGGAGGCACTGGGGAGGCACCGGGGAGACATGGGGCACTGGGGGGGGACACTGGGGTGACACTGGGCAGGCACTGGGGAGGCATTGGGAAGACACTGGGGAGGCACTGGGGGGGCACTGGGGAGACATGGGGAGGCACTGGGGGCCCGGGGGGACACTGGGGGGACACTGGGCAGGCACTGGGGAGGCATTGGGAAGACACTGGGGAGGCCATGGGGAGGCACTGGGGAGGCACTGGGGAGACATGGGGAGGCACTGGGGGGACACTGGGCAGGCACTGGGGAGGCATTGGGAAGACACTGGGGAGGCACTGGGGAGACACTGGGGAGACACTGGGGAGGCACTGGGCAGACACTGGGGAGGCACTGGGGAGAAACTGCAGCCACTGGGGAGGCATTGGGGAGGCACTCAGGGGGACACTGGGGAGCCACTGGGCAGAAACTGGGGAGGCACTTGGCGGAAACTGGGCAGACACTGGGCAGACACTGGGGTGGCACTGGGGGAGGCATTGGGGAGGTACTGGGGAGGTACTGGACATTTCATATCACACACACTATGATTCACTATCCCCCTCAAACCCCCCCCCCCCCCTTTTTCTTTTTTTTTAAGCTTGGCATGGCGCGATTTATTTCAAGCATGGCACAGCGCCATGCCAACAACATTGTGCAGGAAACCCTGCACTTAGGCCCTATTTTCCAGACCATTTGGAATCTTTTTTAACATTTTGGCCTCTAATGACATGCCAAATTCATAGAAAATAGCTGATTCACAAGCTCACAATGTGTCCCACCGCAATGTTTTGTGAGCTTGTCGATCTGCTATCTTTGAAAATGTTTTGAAAATCTCTTTCTTCATTCATAGTAGAACTCCAGAGCTTACAGTAGGACCAGATCACAATTCTCTTTCCCCTGGCTCTTTAAGTTGACACACACATAACTTGTTTTGAGTAAACATCATGAGGAGATCAGTAGCTCCCATGTGCCTTGTCGCTCCTCTCATGAAAACCCATGCTTTTTGTAATCGTCTGCATATCACACTAAAGCCCCCAAGGGGAAACTGTGCTTAATAGAAATTGCCTTTCAAGTCCCAGAGACGCCAAGCTAACTTGAGGGCAAGTGCTGTGCTAGTCTTCGGTCAGTTGTCACGTGGTCTGGGATGTCCAGTGTAGAGCCTTTCAAATCACAACCCCCACCGGCTTTTGTGGGCTTCCCCTTTTTCAATAGTAGCTCTTTTAGGAAATTGTAAACAGTACCAGTGCTTTCCTGAAATAACAACCATACCAGGGTCCAGGGGCGCATGCCCTTTTAAAGGCAGTTCGAGCTCTTGTTGAAATCCAGTACATTTCTTTCTTTTCTAAGCATTAATCAGCATAATCTTTCTGAGGTTGTCTTATTTGGAAACAAGCTAAAGCCCACATGTGTTGTGCAAATCAACACGGCATGAACCAATTTTACAGGATCAGTGTTTTTTCATTCAGCTTGAAATCTGATTGTCACTAAAGTCTGTTTGCAGAGAGGACACATGTTTCATTATGACCCATGTGAATAGCAGATTTGCTTGGTTGAGGGAGACACACTTTTGCGTGCGTGCGTGCAAACGTGTACTTGACTTTCTGTCATGCAGGAAGCTCTGTAACACTAACGCAGTGCTTTCTCACTCCCACTTCTGTTATCCCACTTATATCATCATAGGAAGTACATGAGCTTGACTACAGACAACTTTCTTTTTGAGGGTTGTTAGCCCCTCCTATGCCCAGCTTTGTGTGTTTGTGTGTACCCCATAGCAGAGTCCTGTACCCGTGGTACCCCGTGGGTACCCGAGTTTGACGGGTGGGAATGGGTGGGACAATATACCATTATAAGTTAACGGGTACGGGTGGAATGCAACGCAACGTGGATGGGTGACCTTTTTTAATCAGTGGACCAGCACTGCGCAATGTTATAAACAGCAGCTGAGCTGGGGGTTTTCCTCAACAGCGGAGACGAGTTAAATCCGTAACATGCCCAAGGAATCGTCAGTGATGTCACATCACTGCCGATCCTTCATAATGGCGTTCTGTTTCTGCTGCTGTGCTTCCCTGTGCTACTTCCTTGTTGCATAGCAGTGACATCGCGGCCAAATCCTTGCTTCCTTTTCGTAGCATTTTCACGTGTGGAGTTTATTTTTTCATCACCAGGCTGCAGCCTGTAGCCTAGTATATTTTCGTTCGTGCTGATGAAACACCAAGGGATTATAATGCCAACATTCAACACAAGATGTAAAGCTAAACCAGGTAATGTTGTTTGGCAGGTAATGCTAAGTCTAAGTGTAAATAAAGTTAAAAAGATTAGCCTGATGAGTGATGACCGTGTTTGAAACAGCCTTGGATCAAGACGGTCGACTCATCAGGCTAATCATTTTTTTACGGGTAACGGGTAACAGGCGGGTTGCGGAACTGATGATTGACGGATGGGTACGGGTATCGAAAATTGGAGCGATGATTTGTTTGGCTGAGCACAGAATGTGAGGATAAAAAGTGAGGACAGAAAAGTGATTGGCCGGAATGTGATGACGTATGATGATACGAAGCAGTGGTGTCATGCTCTTGGTACCACAGTGAGGTACCAATATCTTTTTCACACGCGGACGCAGGTACAGTGCAGTACGGCGCACACGCGTGCACGCTGGAACGCATCTCCAGTCCCAGCTAGGCTGCTAAAAGACGGAGGTGAGAAAAAAGGGGAAAAAAAGCTGCAGACACAACTCGTACATATCAATGGTCCATGTTTGACTAAGTACCTACTGTAGCTAGTCTGTAGGCACCTAGGCTGTGTGTTGACACGTCGGAACCAGTAGATTTTCAACACAGTATAGAGCACCGAAGTCCTGACGTAACTCGCTCATCCCTTCGATTCCCCTGGTTCACGGAAGTAATTTCTCTATGGAGAATAACATGGGGTGATCTTAATATCGTCTACTATAAGCGTTGTGGT
Source organism: Protomyctophum parallelum (assembly GCF_964188405.1). Lineage (NCBI taxonomy): Eukaryota > Metazoa > Chordata > Actinopteri > Myctophiformes > Myctophidae > Protomyctophum > Protomyctophum parallelum. The sequence continues at coordinate 17,881,213 of NC_139711.1, read as the reverse complement.
CCAAAAATAAACAAGCTGTCTCGGCGTTATTGTCAGGGAGGTGTCTCTGTATCGTTTGCAACAGTCAGTCACTCATATATGATACAGTCTGCTTCTAGCGAAAATCTAACTAATTCAGTAGCAGTAACATTAGCGTTTTCTCTCAGTCAGTTGATTCTTCATATCCATATGAGTGAAGCGGCCGGGATGACATGTTCATTTTTCAAACACAGTTCTTATATGAAGCAATCTAAAAATCCTTCTATGGCGATTTCAATGCAACTAAAAAAATACATGAACCTGGGGACTGACGCCCTCTACTGAAAGTGACGTCAGACTTCGGTGCTCTATTATGGTGCTAGTAACAACAGTAACAACACACTCTACAGACTACAGTAGTTCTTACTGTTTTATAGTTGTTTGAATTAATTAATTTGTTGCGAGTTCGAGTTCACTCTCATACACTCGACCAGAGTAACCTAGTAAGAGAGTGGCGACACACTTTGATCTCACTGCACTATCCCATTGAGATAGAATGAGCACTTCCGCATTCCATTGTTACAATGGGAGTCAACGCTAGTGTCGCCACTCTCTTACTAGATTTCTCTGCGCTCGACTATAGATATTTGCATAGGTCCCGGATGTGAGAGGACGCTGGCGTCTCGCTTGTTCACCGCTTCTCCTTCCGAACCTTAGCTTAGTTTATTCTATTTAGCGACTTGTTTTTTTTAAATGTTTTTGCTGCGCTAGTTATTTACACTTCAGCTTAGTTTGTTACCTGGCTTCAACTGGATTGTCACACAACAACAGACGTTTTGCATGTCTTACCTGGCTCAACTGACTTGCGGCTACCATCGCCTACAACACAACTGCCACTGTGAGCTCCTAATGGTGTTTTTTCAATAAAAAGAAGAAACACCATTACACAACTGGATAAGAGCACCCCTCACTTCACACAAGTGTGACTTTTGTACAGCTTTTCAGGTTTGACACTAGCAAATGTGTAAATCTGTGCTGTGGTAATACAATCTGCAGTGCAAAGCTGCAAACCCTCAACAATTTCTCACTGTAGGGAACAGAGCTTGCTTTATAAGCCTATATTATTAAGGTGGAGGTATAACAGTAGGAGCATGCTTCTGTTCTGACACTAATCTAATATACCCATTCACACACTACTCTGTTCATTACAGTATGTTGCAACCTGGAATGTAGGACTACAGAGTACAGACCCCAACATAGCATTGATTAATCACTCAAGCTCACATGTAACAATGCTTAGATAAGGTATTTGCACTATTTCAAGAATTTCTTTTGGTACATTTTGCCCAAACTAGAGACACCTGGTTGAACTATTTGATATTTTTTGCTGTTTCTGTAAATCTTTCCTCACCATCTGCAGCTATAATTTTAAGATTAAAGATTAAACATCCACTTCAATAGGAAATCACTGTCCATCCTTTTCACACAGCTGCTCACAGCTGCTTGTAAGCACAGGCTATCTTTGCTCATCAGACTAATGTGCAAATGGATGGAACAATGAATACATCTTTGTTGTGTTCACTGCTCAATTGAATAAGTGAATCAGACTTTGATCATGCAAACGAATGCCAGCAGTAATAGAACACTGGCCCATATTATTTTGGCTTTATATGTCAGATTTCACTTTATATTTCATAGCCTATGAAACACAGCAGATCGATCTGACCAATATATTGTTGTGAATGTGTATAGGCCATTATTTTTATTTTTCTGTCACTCACTCACTCACACACGCACACGCACATGCACACGCACACGCACACGCACACGCACACTCACTTACACAATTAGTTTTTTTTTTTTTTTTTAACTAAACCTGAATCAAATACTGTATAGTGTAAAATACCTCCTCTCCTTTGGTGTATTATAGTATTTACTATATTGTACCACCGCAGGCATCTACATTATGACGTGGATTGAGGCACTGTTGCCATCGAAATAGACACTAGAGGTTGAGAATCAGGTTCACCATGCACAGGCTGCGGATCATCAGTTTCCATCTGGTTCTGTTTTCTGTGACTCCTGCTGCCACCTGCACGTTGTCTCTCACTGCATACATGAACCTCCTACGAGTTGAGAGGGGTGAATGTGTTGTCTAAAACATGCTAATCGAGGTTACAACTTGCACTCCTATTTATTCTCATGTTGGTATGGCATCGTGCTCTCCCGTACTGTGCATAACTTCTAATTAGATAGTTATTTTCAGTTCCGCTAGCGGTGGGGCTCTAAGGATGGCAATGTTGCTAGGCCCGACAGCCCGTTGGTCCAACACTTTAGACCCAAACAACAATATCTAAAAAAAAAATTGCGTGGAATTTGCCTGATGCATACTAGGCTTCATTTGCAGCCTGCAGGGCCGTCGTTAGTGCTGCAGCACGTCAGCATTTTCTCACTTGAGGAGCAAAAACTGTGTATTTGAACCAAGCACTTCTAGAACCAATTAATGTGCATCTAGTCTGAGAACTGCCAAAGGTCACTTTAGGATCAATGGTTAGTACTGCTAGGGCTAGAGCAGCACAACATGAGGAGATGTAAAACTGGGAGAGATAAGTCAGGGAGTGACATACAGCAAAGGTCCGCCCGGCCCGAGGACTCAAAAAGGGGATTCTGTCAAGCTTCAAAGCCAATGTGGTACGTGCCTTTAGCCTTAACCACTTGACTATCGCAACCCCCAGGGACAATTAACATTTAACCACTTCCATGGTTCCACCCTGGTATCCCTATTTTGAGCATGTTATTAATTATAGGTGAAAACACACCACAACGCATCCTGAGCTTTTAGATTGGCTATTTTCACTATTGATGAACAATTTTGAAAGCATAAAATATGGTTTAAGTGGTATTATGTATGTCCCAATTGAGCCCCTTTGCCCCTGCCGGCGGGGGCAGCGGCTGCCCACCTCATGAACAGCTCTCAGCGGGTAAATGGAGACCCAATTGGTCTCCGGTTCCAACTCTGATGTTTTTGATTCCCCCCCTGGACCCCCCTGGGGTTTAAGAGGTTTTAATTAATCCTAAATGAACAGTAAATTTTCGGTGTATCTGTCACTTTGAAGACACACACACGCGTGCGCGCACACATGTACACGCACAGAGCACGTCACAGTTAGCAGCAACTGTGTCATAGCCTAATGGTGTGTGAGAGTTACTTGAGAGTTCTCTCTGAGAAAGCCTTTTTGGTTGACTGCACCCCTTCTACAGCCCCCCACCCCCTCCTTTCCACACACACACACGCACACGCACACACACAGCTATCCGCTCTGTGCCAAAGTGTTTGTGTGTCTCCCTCCCTGCGTCCTCTCCTTGTGACCCAGTATGCAACGCCAAGTGTCCTGAGGGCAGCAGTACAGTGATGGTGAATGAGAATTCAGCTGGGACATTAGACCTTTTGAAATGTCGTTCAAGTACTACAGGACAGTATCAGTATGCAGTACTACAGCCAGGGCGTCTAGCACAAATGCCACACATCCTCGCTGTTGCTCTAGGACTGAAACCTCTTATTTCCGTATTTCAACTTGTTATGCCCCCCCCCCCCCTCCACATAAATGAATGCCTTCATCATACTACAGTGTAACACAACGGTACAGTAGCAAAACTATTCTATCTATTCTAGGGTTTGGTGGAAGGAGTAGTGTGGATAACAGAAACAGTCAATTGCAGTCTTCCACTGGACAATTGCAGGGGGCTTTTATTCAGAAAACTGAAAAAGTCTAGGTTCCCTCACAAAAAACATGCAGTAATCCTGGTCTCTAAATTGCCTCCCCCTGGCCAGCCAGGGCACCTGATGGAGCGGAAAGGAACTGGTTGGAAATAATTTATGAAATAAACAAACTTGAAATACAAATAATACCAATAACTCCCTCTAGACTAGAGCTAATGCCTTCATAAAATGTAGCCTATAACCTAACTAGGCCGGGCCACTATTTGGCATACTGGACTGTACAACGTCTTAGGTCAAGGCTGTCTCCCCAAACAGCTCTTAAACAGGGAGGGCATGCATTAGTCCGTCATCCCATTACACTGACTACATGGCTGCCTGGCCGGTTAAGACTCACCCGTTAGGGTTTGGCGATAGGGTTAGTATGGGGCTCTATGGTGGGTTTGGCGATAGGGTTAGTATGGGGCTCTATGGTGGGTTTGGCGATAGGGTTAGTATGGGGCTCTATGGTGGGTTTGGCGATAGGGTTAGTATGGGGCTCTATGGTCGGAATATTGGGTAGTCAGATTTATGGGTGTCGGATTATTGGGACGTCGGACTAACGCTACGCACCCCTTAAACAGCTTTTAGGCAGCTGAGTAATGTAGGTGTGGAGCTGGAATGTAGCAGCCAGTTCAATCACCAGCCCCCTCAGGCCCTCAACCCTCTACCCCTCAGCTTGTAGATGGTATATCTACAAGCTCACACAACTGCAGTTTCAATAAGCTTGGAATCCCCATCAATGATGTCACTGGTAGGAAGGTTTCTTAACTGTCCACACCACAGCCATCCTTTGAGACACAGAGCGAGTAGACGGAAATGGTGCCATTGTGCCAACTTTATAATGAACATTAGTGAGGAGAAATTATATGAATATAAGGTGAAAATGGTTGAAGTGGTCCTTTTCACAAGAGCTTGTGTCTAAATAATAACTACTTTGGATCCATTGGAATACAGGTTATTTTTTAACATTTCCTAAAAAGTATATCTACTGATGGTGATGGCAAGGAAAATAGTTTCTAAACATCTACCTAGTTTGTAATGAGTTGAACAGTTTTGAGTATTTTTTTATCGCCCTCAGCAACAGTGAAAACGACACAGTAGCAAAACAGTGCAGTGCTGCACTATGAAAAATAATAATAATAAGTTTCTCTTTAAGTTGTTAAAACCCTGGGCCTTAACTCATGTTCCCTTTTGTTAAGGAGTTTGGAGATCCTTGTCTTGGTGTTGTTTGTTTGGTGGAAGACCTCGGACAGAGGTAGCAGGGTATGAGTGTGTATGGGGGAGTTAATTGGATGGGGTTGGCCAATTCGAACCATGTTGGTAATCACAGACACTGTTTATTTTTCCACTGGCATTGCCAGGTGTACAGCCAAGTTAAGCCAGGTGGCAAGGTTATTCTTTAATAAATTGGTGGAGTAACCAGTACTTAAATATTGGTATATAATGGACGAATCACACTTTGTGATGGTGCTTGTTGCATTGGGAGCTTGTAGATCTGCACTTATTGGTGTGTGCATGCACATGGATTAGTTCTCAGTTGCCGACCGATTTCAGTCATTTGTAATCCATAGATCCAGCATAGTTACATGTTGCTTAGCGAAACTAGTCTATCTACAAGCTCTCAATGAGAGCTTGTAGGATATTTTTGGTTATTTTATGATTAGAGCATTTGAAGTATTCAAATGAACAAAATAATGTTCAAAAGCATCTTAAATGGTAAATGGTGCATTTTTATAGCGCTTTACAGAGATTGTGCATCACATACACCCATTCACACACGCATATACACACCGATGCCGGAAGAAACCATGCAATCCTGCACATCGGGAGCATTTAGGGGTTCAGACAGTGACACTAACTCTGCGGGAGCCCGGGTTTGAACTGGCGACCGCCGTCCGATCACTCTACCCCTGAGCCACTGCCACCCGTCTTCTTAATTGTCTCTGATATTTCATATAAAGCAAAGGTTAAATCCTCAACCTGTGATTTCTTCACCTGGTTGGCAGTATGTAGAACAGCGGGAACAGAGCCGAAGAGTTTGATCAATCCTCAAGGGGGCCCCCCCCCCCCCCCCGCAGCCCTGCCTCCCCGCACCCCCCCCCCCCCCCCCCGCCGCAGCGCGGAAAAAAATAAGTTGTTTTCGCTGGTACTTTTAAAGCAGCTTCTATAGGCCAATGTCCAAGCCAAGGTGAGGACTATATTATTATTATTATGAGAGAGAGAGAGAGAGGGAGAGAGAGAGAGGGAGATATAGAGAGATACGGAGGGAGAGAGAGAGAGAGAGATCATAGGCGGTGGGTGCGTTTTACCTTTGGGTAGGCTACAGAATTGCGTCTAAAAATGAGTTCTTTAGCATACTTTTACCAATGAATTAGCCTATACACAGACAGCGACTGATCAGCCTATTTTGGACGATATGGGTCTTTTCTCGAGTCAGTGTGTAGTCTCACTAGTCTGTGGTTAGGTCTCTTTGGTGAATTCTTGATCAGTGTTATTATGTCACACCTCAAGAACAACTACAAAAGAAACCCGATTAGCACTTTTTAACACCTCTTGGACGGCCGGTGTCTCTCAAGACAGACTGTTGCCTGAGGAACAACAGGGGAGGCGCTGTTTTCCCGAATATTTGACGATGGGATTCTCAGATTGCCGGCGGAGAGGTCCAAAATGTTCGGAATTCCCAGAAAATATGTAATGTAAATGTAAAATGTCCACGAAAATCTTCATGGGGGCCGAAAGGGGCCCTAGGATTCTTCATGGGGGCCATGGCCCCGTGGCCCCCACAGACTCTACGTCGCTGAGCGGGAACAATATTACTAAAATCCACATTTTACATATTGTGTCAATTGTTTAGGAAACAGCGCCTTTCACACTGTTTCACAAATTGCACATTAGGACTTACTTGGTCAATTACAAAAAATATCAGTCGTGGGATTTGATTTGACTTTAATCCATGCATGCAACATAAGTATGAATCAGGCTTAAGAAGTTAATACATGAATTGTAGCCAAGCCGGGGAGGGAGAGTTGGAGGTCACAGATTGGCTTGTGGAGGTCTCTATGGCTGGTTGAACACTGTTTTCCCATGTATCTTTTAGCCATCACTCAGTCATTGCTCACACACACTCCCTGGATGCCAACGATGAACCTCTGCCCCAAACTTTCCAGAACGGCCTCTTATAGCGCCACCAGGAGGCCGCTTTGTGCAAAACAAGTTTTTGCACAGTACACCTACAGATTTTGTCCAAACATCACGCAAATTGGTACACAGTCTCTCTAGAGCCATTCAACGAAACCGGTCTTTCAGATTTCTCAGACTCCATCCTGATTGGTTAAGATTGGCTTCCAAAGTTCACAGGAGTGCTCAGTTTCAAACAAAATGCTGCAAATCATGAACACATCGCGTGATTTCCGTGAAATTGTGCACCCACATTCCCACTAGGCCGAGGACAAAATGGCACATGAACAATTTCAACTCAGCCTCAAGGTGGCGCTATAACTGGCCAAAAAGTGTTTTTACCTCTAACTGCACGGATCTGTGGATAACTTTGTATGCCAACTCCCTAGAGGCCAAGGAAAAACCTTTGCCTGGAATTTTTCACATCTGCTCTTTATAGCGCCACCAGGAGGCCCACATATGTAAAACACATTTTCTATTATTACTCCTTATTATTACTCCAGATTTTATCCACATTTCACGCAAATCGGTACACATGATCTCCATAGTCATGTGATCAAGACAGGTTTTTTTGATTTCTCATATTCCATCCTGATTGGCCACGATTGGCTCCTACACTTTTCAGGAGTAGCCCGCTTTGTACAAATCGCCACAACTCCTCAACGCAGCGTCCGATTGCGATGAAACTGTGCACGCATATTCCCACTAGGCCGAGGACGACATGCCACCATTTTTTCCTCAAAATCAGCCTCACGGTGGCGCTATAACAGGCCAATTCCTGTTTTTAGCTATAACTGCATCGATCTGTATACAACTTATGTATGCACACATGGAAAAACATTGTACCTGCATCCCTCCAACACGAACCTCCGGCCCAAATCTTCCTCAACAGCCTGTTATAGCGCCACCATGAGGCCACAACCTGACCTGCCCTGGTGGAGACCTGTGCCGATTGGCACTTTATCTAGTTGCTCTTCTTTCTATTGATCTGTGTTTTCTGGACCTCTAGCAAACACCGCCCTCTTTGGGACTGTGTTATATTAAATACTAGTATGTATAATGCAATATATTTAGTTGAACTAATGTTGGTTCAATGCTTTGGTGAATGCACTCGTAGTTATGGTATTCAGGCTGTGTTCTCTGCTGTGTCTCTTATCTGCTCTCTCGCTCCGTTTACACAGGGCCATTATGTAGAGTCTGTAACAAGGTTAATCTAGATAAACTTGATTTTAGACTACCGTATATTACCAAATAGTAGCCCGGGCCGTTAATATGCAAAATCGATTCGGACCCCGGGCTGTTATAAGGAGCCGGGCCGTTAATTGCCATAGGCTGTTATTTATTTTTGCACCGGCCTGCACCAGGCCATTATTTGGTTTCAGTATATACATACAGTAACATACAGTAACATGTAGTGCAAATATTGATTGGAACTGGTTTTACCGTATTAATAATAAAAAAACAAAGCTACAGTACATACAGTAAAGTGTTTACAAGTATACTGTACAAAACAACATATAATAATACAGTAAAGTGTTTACAAGTATACTGTACAAAACAACATATAATAATACTGTACAAGTGTACAGGGTTCCTACCACCATAAAATTCAGTGATTTTTTTTTTTAAATATTAAAATGTTTGGATATCATTTCATAAATAGCAACCTAACAACATAGTGTTAGTTACTTTTTTACATCTGTTCTTTTTCCATGTTGTGTTGCTTGGGGGGATTGCATTAACCTGACTGCCAGATGGGGACGGGTATTGGCAGCGTCAGGTTAGGATTGCATGGGATGCATTACTGTACTCAGCAGCATGTACAGTAATAATCCACGCGAGGAAAAAAAAATCGCGGTAAAACAATAATCCACGGACACGATCATTTTTCATGGCCCCATCCGACCTCATCCTACGTTATAAAGAGTAAAATCCACGTAGGAATCGTTGTAGAACCACTATAGTTTGTCATAAAATTAACACAGGCGGGCGCCGCCATCTTGCTCAGAGACGCAGCCTGGAGACCAGAGACGTTTAGAGAGAGAGAGTGACGACAACATACCGTTCAGTGACTCATGAAGCTCCGTGAATACACAGTGAACGGAGTTGTCGCAACTCTCTTATCTAAACGGCGCTGCCTCCGACAGAAAGACAGTGGAACATTTTTGAGCATGACAACTAAGCAACTAGAAAGGTCGCAATCTTTCAAAATTGCAAAGTGTGGTTGCCACAGTCGCTTACATAGGCCCCTCCCACTAATATTGCCAGCCAATTACAATGTCACGTCACCCCTGTGATCATGCATAACTACTTCGGAGGAGATTTATCTCCCAAAAATCATGTTTTTGCGACAAATGGTAAGGGCCCCAGCACGAAAACGGCCTGTTTTGAAACCGAATACAAAAGATATTTTGACACTACTTTTCTTTCACTTAAAGGAGGAAACTGATGACCAAAAGATACAAAAAGAGAGAACTATGACTCATTTCGACTTCATGTTGACATATCCGTGGTGCAGTAGATCATATCATGGAAATGCGGTCCGGTCCCATTTTGACCTCTAGACATTTCTGCAAATGTCAGTTTTCTGAAATCCTATGTTTCTATGTCAGTTAATCTTATAGTTTTTCATGTCAAGGACCCCAAAAATATATGTAATTGGCCGCCGACCCCCATCTGAAAACATGTTGTTCCAGGGACCCCCCATGAAGCAAAGATTGAGTTAAAAACGATCACTCTGACAGAATATATATTCAAAGATTTGCACCACATTTTCACGATTAAAAAAAAAAATAGCAGACCTACAAGCTCGTAGCGTGGCACTCGGTGCCTCGTTATGAGCTTGTAGATCTGCTATTTTTCAATAGCTAAAGTATAACATACTTCTTAAAACACCAATATACTGTACAGTACTATGCTGCATGAATAAACATACAATTTGATAGCATACAGTAGAATAGATCACCCAGGTTTTATGGTTTTTCAATCCCCACACGTGTGCATGCGTGTATGTATAAGTGTTGCAACACTTAAAATGTAGAATATGATTTTTTTACGGTAATATCGTATAACGTATCGATATCGCAATATTTGGCATAAATACAGTCAGATATATGAAATACAGAAGTTTACGGAATGTATTGTAGTCGATAGGGCTCGCGTGAGTACATAACCACGTGACCGGGCTGTTTTCTGCCCCCTCAATGTCGCAACTCTGTCTATACTCTATGGCTTGTAATCCAAACGTACACATGTGTGGGTATAGGGATAGGGTGGCCTGGCTGGGTGTATGACTTGACTACCGCGGCCTGAATGATTCAGCCCTGCTGTGAGATATGATCTGGACAACAGATGTCAATATGAAGTTGAGGATAACATTGACCACTTCTGTGTCTTAGTCATACTTCTCTCTCCTTTCTTTTGTAATCTTTTTTGTCATCAGACGGACAGCTTGGTCATATACTTCTCTCTTTGTTGACGTTTTGTTAACTCATCCTCCTGCCGTTAGCCCAGTGGTGGAAAGTAACTAAGTACATTTACTCAAATACTGTACTTAAGTACAATTTTTTTGAGTTATTTGTACTTTACTTGACTGTATTCCAATTTCCAATACATTTACATCTAATCCACTACATCTCAGAGCCAACATTTGTACTTTTACTCCACTACAATTATTTTAAAACTTTAGTTACTTTGGAGATTTACATTTTGATTAGAAAAACATACATTACTGTAACCACTTCAACCCTATATACATTTCGACCATTTGAAAATAGCTGATCTACAAGCTCACGATGCGTCGCGATGCATTGTGTGCGACCTCTCTTTTCTATTCAAATATGAATATAAACTAGTAGTCAATAGGCCCCTCCCACTAATTTTGCCAGCCAATTACAATGTCACGTCACCCCTGTGATCATGCATAACTACTTCGGATGAGATTTATCTCCCAAAAATCATGTTTTTGCAACAAACGGTTACATTTCTCGCATTTGCGGCGCCCCCCTATGGATGAAAATGGAATTGCTTTTGAAACTTGGTTGATTGAACCACCCGAGACATGCGATTCAAATTTGGAATGGATCGGACATTCCGTTCGTGATTTATGGCATTTTTTGTAAAATAGGCCCCCTCCTACTATCTTCGGACGACAATTACGGCCGAACGATACGCACTACCAAAATTCTGCAGTTGGTGTTTTAATCGGATAGGTCCGGAGATCATGTGTGCCGATTTTGTGAGATTTGGACAAAATCTGTAGGAGGAGGAGCCAAAAGTGTGTTTTGGAGAAAATTCTAATTTGCAATAATTTCTTTCCTGACGAACATGGGCGTGGCCTATATGTGGAAATGCATCATGACCCAAGGAATCCATGGAAAAATTAATTTAGATTTTACGACTTAAGGTTCAAGAGCTATAGGGAAAAACGTAAAGTGGGCTGTTATAGCGCCACCATGAGGCCGACTGATGTAATTCCTTTTCAATTAATTTTCATAATTATTATGAACCTCCCTCCCAAGTCTTGTAAATATGGCGCTTACGGTCTCCAATGGAAAAAAATACTTACATTTAGTCTTCGATTTCCCCATTATAAGTCTATGGAGAACTAATTAATTAATATCAATTAAACTATACAACGGATCTCTTAGCAAAATACAAGCACACGATTCCCGATGAAGCCGGTCAATTTGACATATGGCTCGAGTGTGTGCGGCAAAACTGTGGGAGGAGTAGTGCGGCAAAGTATCGCTCATTTACAATAACAATGGTCTGGTTGCCCTGTTAGGGCAACCACACTAACTAGACCCGATTGAATGGGAAACATCGTGTGTAACAAACGCCAACACTGTTTATGTTGTAGGCCTACTATTACTAAAAAACGATCTAAAATAAAGGGATTTAAGTGCCACCACACACATTAAAATGCCCCCCCCAACCCCCCAAAAAGGTGCCAAACCAACTGCAGGGCATTGGAGCAAGCATTTGGTTACATTACATACAGTTCCATGCAGTCATCTTTTTTATTATGGTATTAACATAAACATCGCAGGCAATGCATTTTGATTTAATTGTAAGAGGGAGCGTATCAACACACAGGTGTAACCACTACATGTTCTGATTGAGCAAGGGGAAGCAGCGGACAAATAAATGATTTAATTATAAACTGTAGGCCTGTACCGGTAGATTGCAATTGAATAAAACCATAATTTATTGGCCTACACTATACACATAGCCTACTGTAGTACTGTGTGTAGTCAAGTGGCTAAACCCCACAGGTTTGGTTACAGGCGATAGAAAATGTAATTTCAAGCAGAGCCATGCGGTGCACGTGAAGCATCTGACTCCATATACCGTAATTTAAATAAATAAAAGCATATAAAAAACATGAATTATACACCCAATGAAAATTTACACTTCACTGATTATAGGCCATTTGGAATTAGAACAATCGGTTGAATATTGGCCGAGAATTGCACGATTTAAATATCAACCTTGTGTTTTATAGTACTATACTTGAGGACCTGGCTGGCGCACACTGCGCACCGAAAATAGTTTTTTTTTCTTTTTCTCTGCAAGCTCACAAAGCGCTGTCATGCAACACTTGGAGCTTGTAGATAGTGATACACAGATGACAATAAACATTACACAGAATATACACCACTTTGCATTAAAACAATTGGTTGTGCATAGGAGGCACTTGTGAAACTATAGCCTAGATTTATTTTATGGATGTGGAGGAGGACTGGTGTTGCGCTGTTGTGAAATGATCGAGTGGCGTGCGGAGATTTGCAAACTCAACACGGTGAACACGCATATAATAATATAAATGAGGGCTGAGGCTGATTAAGTTTGCAAATAACGGCCCATGGGCCATTGGGGCGTTACATAGAGGAGGGCGGTTATTTGATGGAGGCGGTTATTACGCAAAATTGTGTCGGAACCTGGGCCGTTATTTGGTGCTGGGCGGTTATTTGAGCGTGGGCTGTTTTTTGGTAATATACGGTATGTTTAATTCAGTTACTATGGGGTGGCATCAAGATGGTAGCAATTGTTATACACTACGCAGTGCGGCACGTTTTGAGCTTGTAGATCAGCTATTTTTGCTATAGTTGAATTGAAAATGAAATGCTGAATAATATTTTGTATTAGCTGAAATCGATACTATATCAGTATTCTGATATTAACCTGAGGGCCACATTAAAGGAGAGTTTTGCACAAGCTGTTTTCTTACCGTATATGAAGACACGTATCCATTTGTCATTGACAAAGAAATACCAAATTAGCGGATTTACCGTCCGGGTGGATTAACCACTAGAACTCTTATTCAATCGCGCGATTTGTTTTAGTTTTTGTTTACATCTGTTGTAGATGATATGACAGGTTAGTCCATGCAGTGTGTTTTGTTGCTGCACTCTTCCTGTTCTACGTGGGCTGACGTTAGACCCCTTCTACGTTTTCCTTAAAGGACCAGCGCCCTATATGTTTATTTATTTTTAATAAAAAGAAATTGGTCAATATACATACATATTATCAACATGATTTTGTTGATTTAGGAATAAATTCCCCTTTAAGTGATGGTGGGTGCCGCATGTAGCTCCCAGGCCACCAGTTGCCCATGTACTGTATGATGTACGCCATAAGGGCCCCGTTTCTGAATGCGTTAAATGCATTCCAACCCTGAGGAAGACTGTTGTCGAAACGTTTTCTTTTTGGCTTTTTGGCTTTATTGATAGTTATTAATGAAGACAGACAGGAAAGTGGGAGGGAAAGAAAGGGAGAGACACGCAGCAAAGGTCATCATGAACGGGACTCGAACATGCTGTCAGGCCAAAGCCTATTATGTGGAATGCACCTGGACCACTTGGCCAGCAGGCGCCCCAAGGTTTCCTGCACTTTTTCTTTATAAATATTTATTTTGTGCGGCCTCATCCTTCTCAACA
>NC_139711.1:17640209-17867177 GCF_964188405.1 Protomyctophum parallelum | reverse complement strand
TTTCAAATATTTATATTTCACCAACATACGAATTTATGCTCCATTTTACCGATCTACAGCGGTTGATTATCGCTGGGCCGCAGCGGGTCTATAATCCCCCCCCCTCCTGCAGAAGTCATAGCTTGCCATAATTCTAATGATCATTTGCCGTCTGATTGATATGCAACGAACGTAGGCTATTGGTTTTTATAAACGGCAGATCGGAGAGCGCGGTTCTGCGCAGCCCCGTGCGCCTTGTGGATCAGAGCGCACGGGGGTTAATGATTGATAATACTATATTATATAGGCCTAATAGGTATATGACAGACAGACAGCCAGCCAGTCTGTCTGTCAGTTAGCCAGTCAGCTATATATAGCCAGTCAGCCAGCCAAATAAAAACATGGCACTTCATTTAAAAGAGACTCAGTGAGAATAGCATAATGTATCATACAGCGAATGAAAGCAAACTTCCCAAGGATTTGTGTGTGTGTGTGTGTGTGTGTGTCGCAAGTGTGCGTGCGAACTTCGAGACGAGTTGGTGACAGTGGTTTGTATTTTGATTTGAAATAAATAATGATGAATAGATGTCTACTGTTCATGCTTGTGTGTGTTTTTTTTAGACAATAGACCACTTAGCACTTGATTTAACTATGAAAGAAATGAAGACGAAGGATATCGATGAAATGTATGTTTCACTATATATAAAATATATACCTTGACTCTCCCTCTGAATGAAATAAAAAATCGGGTCCTACTAATTAACCCTAAAAATCTATAGACCTACCCTTAGGTTTAGCTGGAACACACGCTCAGCATCGCGGGGGTAATGGTAGGCCTACTTGGTAACTATACTTAAAAGGTCTACTTTATCCCATCACAACTATAGTGATTTTGCAGCTATTTTCAATGAACAGTATGGTCTATTGTTGATTAATGTGGTCATTTAAATCTGTATATATACACGCACCATACACGCACCTATATTATATAGGTGTGTTATCGCATACAAATGGAAAATCAACATATAGCAGCACCCCCCCCACCAGCAGATGTATATAAACATGGAACTGCGCTATATGATATAAAAATGGACTGAGCTGTGATTGCGCCGTAATGCGTAAAATGGAGTCGACCGGTGGCCACTGATGGCCTATTATGCCTATAAATGCATATCATGCCTGTTGGTGAAATATAAACATCTAAAATGGTTCAGTAATAATTAGCATAAGTTATCATTAACGAAAAAACATCTAATACTATTTTAAATTGATCTAGTAAAGTATATGCGCACGGCGACCCATACTTTATTCTCACCATGCACGCTATTTGATGATTCCATTATTCACACCTGTCTTGCTCTCTCTCTCTCTCTCTCTCTCTCTCTCTCTCTCTCCGTATCTCTCTGTCTCTCTCTCTCTCTCTCTCTCTCCCTCCGCATATCTCTCTCTCTCTCTCTCTCCAAGTTGTGCATTCTTTCCAGTGGTTCCTATGCTATAGTTTCTTCGAATATTATATCTAATTACTATTGATCATTGAAAATCTTTACTGTTGAACATTGCATGCTGAAATGTTGAAACAAGATGAGTGAATCATGTGTTCTGAAATCGTACCGCTGTGTTTATTACCAATCTGTAAATAAAAGTACCAGCGAAAACAAACAGCGACGATCCAGCAGCACATCATGCCGTAGCATCAACAATGGACTATAGGGCGAGTCATTGAGACAGACAGACAGACAGACAGACAGACGGCTTGATTGGTAAAATGGAGCATAAATTCGTATGTTGGTGAAATATAAATATTTGAAATGGTTCAATAATAATTAGCATGTATTATTATTAACGAAAAACATATACTAGCCTACTATATATATAATATATAATACAATGCGCACTATTAACTATTAAACATAATATATAGGAACAGAGAGAGAGAGAGAGAGAGATACAGGGGTAGAGAGAGAGAGGGGGGAAGTGAGAGGGGTTGCTAAACGGTGTGGAAAGGCATGCCTTTCAATACCACCAAATAACAAAGGCAACTTATTACGTCGCAAACGGGTAGATATAGCCCCGACGAGTGCCACGACGAGTCCTCACGCCACGACGGATTCTTAACGCTGCGACATATAATTCAAAACACGCTGCGACGTAAAAAAAAGCCCTGACTTACGCCGTACGCCGTGCCCGTTACGCCATACGCCGTGAATGGATTTCGCCCCACCTGAACATCTTAGCCAATCAGGAGAGAGTAGGTATTTATGTCTTGTTTAATCTGTATCCTGACTGCATTCTCTATCCTGATTGGATACAATTGATATCCCAGTTTCGGTTTGTGAAAAATCAGAAAATGCATTTTCTGTTTAATAAAAAGCTGGAGAGACATGGAGAGTGGAGACTCCTGTTACTTCAACAAACACTGCCAATTTTGCAAATTAAACCAGGACTCAGGAGTCTAGTTTTGCCGTTAGGAAAATAATACTTACCACTGAAGCTATTTTTGTTGTGAATTAGTGAGTCTGCTCCCCATTGCAACATATAATGTAATCACATTTCAAAACAACTTTCAAACCACTTTTAACAAAACATTTACATTCAAATCACATTTGTTTCTTAAAATTACATTTTGTGTTGTCCCCAATTCCCCCCAGATGTGAGACATCCTGACAGTAATTAGCCTATAGCCGAAATGAACAGTTGGCAGAGGCACAGACACGCAGCAGTGGCACAAAGTTGCCAAGGATTGTTAGAGATGCAGTCTTCAGTGCCAACAATGCCTAGCTCCTAGTGATCTGTTGTTATTATTAGAACTAATTAAAGTAAAACCCAATTTCCTTGTGTGCTCATTGCCAGACACTTTTGCAAGGAACCTTGCCACCCATTTTATGGTGATGGTTCCAGTGGATGAGCTAAAATGACAACACACAGATGGTCTTGTTAAATTAATTGGAAATATGAAATCTAACTGTTTTGAAACCCACACTGTGGTATGCAACTCAAAACTAAGTTGGTCCTGACCTGGGCAGAACTTTATTTAGTCTGCCACCTGGTGGCTAGTGATCTTTACATATAAAAGTAGTAGTATTCATCAAGACTCTTTATTTCTCCAGGACTTTGTTTGGTGTTTTTTAGAGATGCTCCGATCAGGTTTTTTGGGGCCGATCACCGATCACCGATCACTGGAAACAGTACAGACCGATATTGCCGATACCGACCGATCACAGCGTCGTGAAATCCATATTTTTTCATTGTGTAGCATATATACTTACTGTAGTTTCTACTGTACTCTTCTTACACATCATTGACATTGTAAGTATAAAAATTAGGAGATGAGAAAGTTTTTTTGCAAGCTGAGGCAACGTGCAATATTTCACTCTAGACTCTCTTGGAGACAACTTGGAGGTTACAGAGTAAACTGTAGAGACTCAAAATGCAGTGGTTCCCAAAGTGGGGTCCGTGGACCCCCAGGGGTCCTTGAGGGAGTTCCAGGGGGTCCCCAGCTAAAAGGATAGTTTGGAACCAAATGGACCCGTCAGGGTTAACATTGATTTTACAATATAATTTGGGGTCTCAGAGATAGAAGTGGCATTAAATGGGGGTTCGTAGTCAAACTGGGGGTCCTTGAAATTAAACTGGTGGAGAAATTTGAGAATCACTGCTACAATCTTCTTATGGGGGTCCCTGGCATATCTTTTCAAATGGGGGTCCGTGGGCTGGTGATCAGTGTCAATTTGGGGGTCCTTGACGTGAAAAGGTTTGGGAACCACTGTCTTAGAGACAACTTGGAGAGTAAACTGTAGCTTTCTTCTTTCATCAAATACAAAAATATAATAATAATAATAACATACCGTACATGTTCAGTGCACGGACACAGACAACTGAACATTTCACTGTACAGACTAAAATAAAAAGCAGGCTGCTAGTGTTAGCACTTGTATACTGTATACGCTCGCTGATCGTTAGCTTAGTGCTTAGATTAGCGTGTAGCTACTGATTCAACCCACTGATTGAACTTCATCTCCGCCTTTAATCTAAGTTATTTTTTTATTGACAACGTGAACGAACCCCGACACCAGCGCTGCAAAAATAGACAGATCTACAAGCTCTCAACGCGTAGCGAACTGCGCTGCAGAAACAGGCAGGACGCGATGCCTTGAGAGCCTGTGTGGATCAGCAGCAGCATGGGGCCGGCACTCCCAGTCTCCGACGGTGCGGGGAGGCAAGACTTTAGAGATGAGTCGGTCACGAACTAATCAAAAGAACTAGTTCTTTTTGGTGAACGAAACCGATCCGGTCACTTCCGTGAACGATCCGTTCAAAATGCAAATGACGGGGAATCGCCCGGCTGCTCTTCTCATTCAGTGCGAGGCTGCGAGCCGGAGGGTGCAGGGCGGGGCCGTGCTCTCCGTCTCCAGGGCTCCCACACACTTCTCCGGGGAGGAGGAGGAGCACTGGGCAGGCTACATGTTGCTACTTGCTGTGGCTAAAAACACTGTCACCAGCCAGTGGTTGTGATGTTAGCTTCAAGCTAACAAGCCAAGCTAATAGCTTGGCTTGCATCTGCTTGTCCATTCCAACTTCACTTCATCTCCACAGGCGCCCCCTTAAAGGAGACTTGCCACTGTCCCACTGTCTGTTTTGATCGGGCATTTTGATCCGCAATTTTGATTTATTTTGAGAATCCGATCCGATCCGATACAGGCATGATCGGCCGATCATGATCGGTGGCCGATCGATCGGCGCATCTCTAGTGTTTTTAGTTTACTGTCCTGCGTCATGTTCATACTTAATTTGGAAGGGACCTAGGGCTAGTTATTTGAAGAGCATGTGATTGTGTTTGGTAATGAATGTTTATTTAAATAACTAAATAGGGGAAGCCCAGAGGACATACAAGCAATAATTGTTGGATGTTAAATTGCATTGTTGCGGTGTTGCCACGATAATGGGTGAGGAAAGGCCCTCAAGTCAAGGCAATTAGGCAAACACTATTGTTGTTAAATTGATTAGAATTATGTTTAAGTTCCCTACTTGAAAATGTGCAATTCTTTCACACAATTCGGATGGAAAATACTGTGTGATACAGATAGATTGGTCTTCACAGCTTGTCCTACCTTGGCAAATTGCGTTGGGCCTTATTCTGTGAATACACTTTTTCATTAGTCTTCACAAATTCACCTTGGTATTTATTTCTCTGCTTTTTTGTACAGTCAATGTTTACCACACAACTGAACTCAGTGGAACAACAAAATGCGTCATCTGTACTTGTGTGTTGGTGAGGTGATGCCTTCGACAACACATTAGACCTGAATATCCTATTACTTCTACAACACATTAGACCTGAATATCCTGTGAATAAAGTTCTGCTTTTGTTTCGCCGTTTAGAAATGCTGTCTCTCCTAACTGTTGATCAAATGCTGTAGACAAGACTCCTGATATGGCAGTTTGAATGTGTGCTACTGTGCTCGGTGCTGTGTTACGCCCCAGAGCAATGGCTGGAAACTGCGGAGGACGGCAGTTTAAAGGCAGTGTGCTAGCTAGAGCCAGTGCTGTTGGTTTCCAGATCTGAAGTAAGGGAGAAACCTGCGGCTAGAGGCATGTTTTATGGCCATCAGCACCCCACATCTCCCTGCTCGTTAGTGCTTCTCAACCTAGCACCACAGCATATGGCAGAGCCCTGCTGCAGCTTCCTGTGCAAGGCGTGTTACAAATGGCCATCCTTAGCAGAGCCATGGGGCTTTGGCAGTAGTCTGTCTTGTGTCGGGTACAAGGAAAAACATCTGTTTGGAAAGGAGTTATTCCTTTTTTGTGTTTTTTGTATGTTTTTGTTATCGTGCTTGCTTCTTGAGTCTAGACGATATGCATGCAGTGTTAAGAACTTTGTTTGTAAATAGTAAATACTTTAGGGATTGGTGGGTTTCTGAAATAATTGTGGTAGCACTGCATTATTGCAAGCTTAGTAAGGCAAATTTCTTTGACTAGTCTTTGTAATAAGTTTTATGATTGCCAGTGGCTCCTCTCTCACTCGCCACCACACCAGATGTTCTGTGTATACACAGCCAAATGCTACGCACACGCAGACATAGACATGAATATTGTTTTTGAGCTCAGCATCTTCCACAGCACTAAACTTTGCATGCAGAAAAGTGAGAATATTGCTGGGTGTCTTCATTCCACTGGTGGCATCGTGCAGCAGGGTCATAAGGGGTCTTTATCATGATATTGATTAATTGTGCCTTTTCATTTTACAGTGTATGTCTGTGAGTTTATGTGGATGGGGTTTTCTCCCTCATACAGACGAGTGCCTGTACATATACGGTCGGTAATATTCAAATATCAATCAGGAATGGAAACTTTTTGGGTTGTGTAGCCCTATATACAAAGATATTTGCAATTCCAACTTTGCCCATCCCAAATAGGACCTGGTGTCCCTAATTAGACACATTATTGGCAAAACGTTTTGAAAATGTAAACATTTCCGCACACTGTCTTCAAATGCAATTAAAATGTTTTAATGGGAATAACTGTTATTGTTATTCCCATTCAAACTTTTTAATTGCATTTGAAGACGTTTGAAGAGTTTTTCTGTTTAGTGCGTTGGGGCCCTCGTTTGGTCTTCTCCAGCTGTCGCCTTTGTAAGTGTGCAAAATACTTTTTATAAAATGTTCACATTTAAAATATATCTTTAAATAAAGAAATATCCAAAATGGCCCATCAAACTAAGCTCACAATGTGTCACATATTGCAACATATTGTGAGATTGTAGTGCCGTATACTTTGATTCCTGAATATGCTGTACATGTAAACGCACTCCTTAAAAACATACACTTACGGCTGTTGTCACTTTCAGTTGTATTTTATTGTTCACACTGTACCCTCCCTCCTACAGAACATACACATAAAAACATTGGCTGATGATGTGGTAAGGTGCTTGTTTTCATTTATGAGTGTTCTTTGTTTTCAGTTTCCATCCTCATCTTGTTTTTCATCTCACCTCAACGATAGTTTTTCATCTGACCTCATCTGAACGCATCCCATTTGCTGTTCATGGCTGCATGGAACTTTGAACTGAAATAATGTGTGTGGATCAAAAGAACCAGAGCTTTAACTGAACCATGGCACAAATGTCATTAGCATATGATCAAAGGCCTTGATGTGACTACTATATCCTGTACGGATTACATTAATTTCTCAGCAATATTAATATTCCATAGAACGTTTACTATTTGAAAAGTCACTTGAACTCTCACACATGTATTTAAACTCATCATGATTCAGTAAAAGTAAAGAGTAAAGTAAAGAGTAAAAGTAAACCGTAAAAGTAAACCGTTTGATCAAAAAGATATATGGGACTATAAGATAGGAGATATATCATATACGGTCTCCAGCATTCTCAATAAAGGGAAGCAGCAGCACAAAAGCCAGACCATTATGATTCAAAGATGAATATCATTTTTTATTTGTTATTTTAGTACAGTTTAACTCCTTTTTTCGTACGTACTTCATCATGTATTGAATATCTAGCATCCGCTCTCGCCTAATTGGCTCATAGATCATTTAGCGTGTAATTTCAGTAAGCACTCAAGGAGAGTTGTTAAAGCCTCAGGCGGAATTTATGTTCTTACATTCTCTTTTACCTTGTTTTACAATCCAACCAACTTCCACACCTGCAGTATGCAGACAGAGTCACATGCGTTGTTCTCCCTGCCCGGGCCATAGACATACAGCAGTACATCCAGACAACTTCCACACAGACTAGTCACGTGCGTTGTTAGGCCATTGACATACAGGACTACAGTGTACGTAACCTGTGATTGTAAGTTGTGACATGTACAGTAACTAAAGCTTCTAAAAATTGCGCTCCGTTAGCCTAAATATCAGCTGCCTTTGGGTCCATCCACCATTATTTCAGTAAAAGAGATGACATTTTCCATATATTCTTTTAACATTTTGCAGTATGTATGGCGATCCTTTCAGCATGTACCCCCCTCCCGCAACACACTGACATTAACCATTTAAACTAGATGTTTTTCTCTGCTATTTAAGGTAACTAACAGTAGCTGCTGCATGGCGTTCCTTTCACTAGTTCTTCTGACCCAGTAACAGCTGTTTGCTGGATCTATCTAATCTGTCTCCTGTCCATTGTAGAATGTAGTGTGATGTAGTTCCGTAGGCTATGATTACAGAGATGAGTACAGCAAGCAGTCTCAACTGTAGCTCACTGAAGGTACGGCAGAGAGCTACGTTGTTGCTGTACGGTACACATATAAGTGCTCATATTCAGTAGACTATGTTTGTGAACAAGCAGAACAGCACATTCCACGGTAAGTGAAATCTTAAAGATAATTATTATACTTCTCACTGTCACCTCTTTTAGTTATTTTGTGCTAAGGAGGACTAAGGTGTTGGAGATAAACAGCGTTTAGGCTTTCTTAAGTTATTACAGAACTGTCCAGACAAGCAGCAATGCTTACATGCACCTGCCAGACTCTGAACATTAAGAAACCCTTTCTCACAAACAGGTTGCTAAGTGTTGACACTGTTGTGAAAGTACTTTTAATCGGCAGTAACACAGTCCCCCCCCCCCCCCCCACTCTTCTCTCCCCTTACCTTCCTTTCAGCGTGACCGCATCACCAGCTTCAGGAAGACTGGGATGAAGAAGGAGAAGGAGAAGCCTATCATTCAGCACCCAACAGACCCGCTGTCCCCCATGGCTGCTGAGATGCCCATGCCTCAGCCCCTATTCGATGAACGCTCCATGAACCTCTCGGAGAAGGAGATCAACGACCTCTTTGAGAAGATGATGGTGAGCCTGGCATTTTAACCACTTTAACCTGTAGGTGTCTCTGAGGCGTCTGTACTGCCTTCGTTGGAATTAGCTACAAGTTACAGGTAAGCTCACAATGTGTCACAACGTGACGTGTTGTGAGCTTGTAGATGGGCTATTTTTGCCAAATGTTTGCCCAGAATAGTGACATTAGAGTTCATGTGGTTAAGTTGTATTTGTATAAATTGTTTTGGTCAGTAAATGCAACCAGAACCTAGCATGTTGAATTTGTGAACAGCAGACTCAAGAATATTGCCTGGTATTGTGCACTGGTGAAGTGCCCTTGAGCAATGCACTGAGCCCTGCTCAGTAACTGCCCAAGGGGTGCAGCACTAAGGGGCTCTGTGCTCGGATATAAAATGTAGAAGGTGGTGCCCTAATATCAAGAATGAATATGCACACAGATGGAGTTTAGCTGCCTAATATATATATATATGCCTTTCCCAGCAAGCGTCCCTTCATGAACTAAACATAATGGTGTAACAGCGGGGTCATGCTTCAGTTGACAGTACAGTATATCTATGTGACAGACCTGTGGGTGGATCTGAGATCAGCAGCTGTCACACATTTACAGTCAGCCAGCGTGGGTTGTTGCCGGAGCACTTTGAACTGTTCACCCCAAAGGCCCTATTACACACACAGCACTGTCAAAAGAAGAGTAAATGTGTCACGCTGGGTTGTTCAAACCTTTCAGGTATAGAGTTGTGTCAGTATTGTTTGGGTAATAGTCTCTGCTTTTCTCTCTCAAAAAGACGATGCACTTGCCTTCTTCCTCATCAGCAGTGGTGGAAAGTAACAGTGCTTGAATAAAGTACATTTACTCAAGTATTGTACTTTTAAATACTTTTACTTCTACTCCACTACATCTCAAGAGGCAAATATTCAATATTGTACTTTTTCTCTATTATTTGAAACCTTTAGTTATTAGTTACTTTGCAGATAAAAAATATTATATCATAAAACATACATTCACCACTTCAGCCCTCTATACATTTCAGCCATTTGAAAATGTATTCATGTATTTATTTAACTTGTGAAAACATGCGTTGCATGAAAACTTAAGTAAGTACTTTTACTTGGTACTTTAAGTACATTATACTCTCAATATTTTTAATCCCGGACATTTACTTGTAACAGGGTATTTCTAGATTGTAGTATTGATATTTTACAATACAAAAATATGTAGAAGAGGGACCACCGCTCATCTGCTGAAAAAAACTTTAGGGAGGTGCTGGAGCCACAAAAGGAATATGAGGGAAAATAAAGGGAAACTCCGCACACTCAATCTGCGCACAATCGGTTTATTTCTTTGCAAGCTTTCGGTCTACTGACCTTCTTCAGGCATAAGAATGCCAATACAAAAATATGTAAAATATGTGAATGCTTTTTCTACCTCTGCTTATCAGTACGTGACTGTGTGCTCCGTCTAGCCGCATGTACACTTATTTACTCCGTGCATTGAATAGAGCTCAGCCTCGCCTCTCGGATCACTCAGCTGCTTAGTATTGTTAGATATACCAGTATAGGAAAAGCTGCCGAAACACTCAACAGATTCGTAAGATCAACAGGAATGGAAATCCATGAATAAATGTTAGACTATGGATGGAGTTTTATTGTTTTAATGCTCAACTCAACTCAACTTTATTTATATAGCACATTTAAAACAACCATAGCTGCCACAAAGTGCTGTACAGTACATAGGTAAAAACAGTAAGTAAACACATAGACTAAAAACACAGAATACAAAGACAACACACAAAACAAGAAAAGGAGGGGGGGGAAGCAAGTTCAGGAACAGATGTCTCATGCTGTGTTAAAAGCCAAAGAATAAAAGTGCGTTTTCAGTGAGGTTTTAAAAATGGCCAGAGAGGGGGCCTGCCTAAGTTGCAGGGGAAGGTCGTTCCAGAGCTTGGGGGCAGCGATTGAAAAAGCTCTGTCCCCTCTAAGCTTCCGTTTCGCCCCCGGGACCTCTAGCAGCATCAGGTCAGCTGACCTGAGGGAGCGGGCGGGAGAGTAGGGGTGGAGGAGCTCAGAGAGGTATGGAGGGGCGAGACCATTTAAAGCTTTAAAAGTAAAAAGCAGAACCTTGAACTGGATTCTAAAGTTCACTGGCAGCCAGTGGAGAGAGGCGAGGATGGGAGTTATATGCTCTCTCTTACGCGTGCCAGTTAGTAGTCGGGCAGCCGCGTTCTGAATTAACTGGAGCCGAGCAAGGCAAGACTGACTGGCTCCAAGGTAGAGGGCGTTACAGTAATCCAGCCGAGATGTAATAAAGGCATGGATTACTGTCTCAAGGTGCTGAGTGGTTAAAAAAGGTTTTACCTTTGCCAGTTGTCGCAGATGAAAAAGGCTAGACTTCACCACTAAGCTAATTTGGCGATCTAGCTTAAAGTCGTTGTCCATTTTAAAACCTAGGTAAAGCTAAAGGACTAGAGTGGTTAAGGATCTAACGACCTACTAACCACTTCCTTGCATTGTTGTGACATTTCAGCTCGTGCACCATGCACTAGCCTGGTAAATCATCCCTGGAAAGTCAATCAGTGTCCGCGCTCAGGGCCCTGTGATTGACAGACGCTGATTGGCCCTTCCACTTTTTGGTTTCTGCAAAATGCCCACCCAGCGCTTGGGGCCAGACCGGTCTGCAGAAGACACATGATAATGTTATAATTCATGCCATGATAATTCATGCCAGCGGACTAGTGTGCCACTGTGCCACAGCCCACACTGATCTGTGATCTTTATGACATAATGAGTCAGTCAGTGCTGTGCTCTGACCCTTGTTTAATTTTCTTTTTTCTTATTTTTGGTTGCTCTCTAGACTCAATGCCATTGGCCCATTCATTGCAATAATGTGACCTAATTTCTTCAATGAGCCTTTTCAAACAACTCCCACCCACGCTGAGGCTCAACAGTGCCCTCTTGTGGGGTTACTCATGACCTCGCCCTGGCTTCCTCCTAGAGAGAGCTTAATTTAAGATCAGCGAGAGAAAGTGTTGGCTTAATTTCAGGACCATGAAGAGTGTTCTTTCAGTTGTGCACATTAGACAAGCTCTATAGAGTCCAGTACTTGGAATAGCACTATTTATATTCAGATGTTATAAGCTTCCATCTCCCAGGTCTCCATATTCGTGTTTCCCAAGTAGTACCAATAATCTGTGAGGCCAAAGCACTTCTATACTTACATTTTCACTCCATTGTAATGGTCTCTTGCCCTCATGTACAGCAGGATTGAAATGTAACAAAAAGCTTTCAGCCCATCTCTTTGAACTGGGGAGCTGAATTACCCTGGCTTCATCGCATATAATATAGTGTGTTAGCCTGGCTTCATCGCATATAATATAGTGTGTTAGCCTGGCTTCATCGCATATAATATAGTGTGTTACCCTGGCTTCATCGCATATAATATAGTGTGTTACCCTGGCTTCATCGCATATAATATAGTGTGTTACCCTGGCTTCATCGCATATAGTGTGTTACCCTGGCTTCATCACATAATAATATAGTGTGTGTGTGTTACCCTGGCTTCATCGCATATAGTGTGTTACCCTGGCTTCATCGCATATAGTGTGTTACCCTGGCTTCATCGCATATAGTGTGTTACCCTGGCTTCATCGCATATAATATAGTGTGTTACCCTGGCTTCATCGCATATAATATAGTGTGTTACCCTGGCTTCATCACATATAATATAGTGTGTTACCCTGGCTTCATCACATATAATATAGTGTGTTACCCTGGCTTCATCACATATAATATAGTGTGTTACCCTGGCTTCATCACATATAATATAGTGTGTTACCCTGGCTTCATCGCATATAATATAGTGTGTTACCCTGGCTTCATCGCATATAATAGTGTGTGTTACCCTGGCTTCATCACATATAATATAGTGTGTTACCCTGGCTTCATCGCATATAATATAGTGTGTGTGTTACCCTGGCTTAATCGCATAATAATATAGTGTGTGTAAGTGTTGGCTTAATTTCAGGACCATGAAGAGTGTTCTTTCAGTTGTGCACATTAGACAAGCTCTATAGAGGCCAGTACTTGGAATAGCACTATTTATATTCAGATGTTATAAGCTTCCATCTCCCAGGTCTCCACATTCGTGTTTCCCAAGTAGTACCAATAATCTGTGAGGCCAAAGCACTTCTATACTTACATTTTCACTCCATTGTAATGGTCTCTTGCCCTCATGTACAGCAGGATTGAAATGTAACAAAAAGCTTTCAGCCCATCTCTTTGAACTGGGGAGCTGAATTACCCTGGCTTCATCGCATATAATATAGTGTGTTACCCTGGCTTCATCGCATATAATATAGTGTGTTACCCTGGCTTCATCGCATATAGTGTGTTACCCTGGCTTCATCGCATATAGTGTGTTACCCTGGCTTCATCGCATATAATATAGTGTGTTACCCTGGCTTCATCACATATAATATAGTGTGTTACCCTGGCTTCATCACATAATAATATAGTGTGTGTGTGTTACCCTGGCTTCATCGCATATAGTGTGTTACCCTGGCTTCATCGCATATAGTGTGTTACCCTGGCTTCATCGCATATAGTGTGTTACCCTGGCTTCATCGCATATAGTGTGTTACCCTGGCTTCATCGCATATAGTGTGTTACCCTGGCTTCATCGCATATAGTGTGTTACCCTGGCTTCATCGCATATAATATAGTGTGTTACCCTGGCTTCATCACATATAATATAGTGTGTTACCCTGGCTTCATCACATATAATATAGTGTGTTACCCTGGCTTCATCGCATATAATATAGTGTGTTACCCTGGCTTCATCACATATAATATAGTGTGTTACCCTGGCTTCATCACATATAATATAGTGTGTTACCCTGGCTTCATCACATATAATATAGTGTGTTACCCTGGCTTCATCACATATAATATAGTGTGTTACCCTGGCTTCATCACATATAATATAGTGTGTTACCCTGGCTTCATCGCATATAATATAGTGTGTTACCCTGGCTTCATCACATATAATATAGTGTGTTACCCTGGCTTCATCGCATATAATATAGTGTGTTACCCTGGCTTCATCGCATATAATATAGTGTGTTACCCTGGCTTCATCGCATATAATATAGTGTGTTACCCTGGCTTCATCGCATATAGTGTGTTACCCTGGCTTCATCACATAATAATATAGTGTGTGTGTGTTACCCTGGCTTCATCGCATATAGTGTGTTACCCTGGCTTCATCGCATATAGTGTGTTACCCTGGCTTCATCGCATATAGTGTGTTACCCTGGCTTCATCGCATATAATATAGTGTGTTACCCTGGCTTCATCGCATATAATATAGTGTGTTACCCTGGCTTCATCACATATAATATAGTGTGTTACCCTGGCTTCATCACATATAATATAGTGTGTTACCCTGGCTTCATCACATATAATATAGTGTGTTACCCTGGCTTCATCACATATAATATAGTGTGTTACCCTGGCTTCATCACATATAATATAGTGTGTTACCCTGGCTTCATCGCATATAATATAGTGTGTTACCCTGGCTTCATCGCATATAATAGTGTGTGTGTTACCCTGGCTTAATCGCATAATAATATAGTGTGTGTAAGTGTTGGCTTAATTTCAGGACCATGAAGAGTGTTCTTTCAGTTGTGCACATTAGACAAGCTCTATAGAGGCCAGTACTTGGAATAGCACTATTTATATTCAGATGTTATAAGCTTCCATCTCCCAGGTCTCCACATTCGTGTTTCCCAAGTAGTACCAATAATCTGTGAGGCCAAAGCACTTCTATACTTACATTTTCACTCCATTGTAATGGTCTCTTGCCCTCATGTACAGCAGGATTGAAATGTAACAAAAAGCTTTCAGCCCATCTCTTTGAACTGGGGAGCTGAATTACCCTGGCTTCATCGCATATAATATAGTGTGTTACCCTGGCTTCATCGCATATAATATAGTGTGTTACCCTGGCTTCATCGCATATAGTGTGTTACCCTGGCTTCATCGCATATAGTGTGTTACCCTGGCTTCATCGCATATAATATAGTGTGTTACCCTGGCTTCATCACATATAATATAGTGTGTTACCCTGGCTTCATCACATAATAATATAGTGTGTGTGTGTTACCCTGGCTTCATCGCATATAGTGTGTTACCCTGGCTTCATCGCATATAGTGTGTTACCCTGGCTTCATCGCATATAGTGTGTTACCCTGGCTTCATCGCATATAGTGTGTTACCCTGGCTTCATCGCATATAGTGTGTTACCCTGGCTTCATCGCATATAGTGTGTTACCCTGGCTTCATCGCATATAATATAGTGTGTTACCCTGGCTTCATCACATATAATATAGTGTGTTACCCTGGCTTCATCACATATAATATAGTGTGTTACCCTGGCTTCATCGCATATAATATAGTGTGTTACCCTGGCTTCATCACATATAATATAGTGTGTTACCCTGGCTTCATCACATATAATATAGTGTGTTACCCTGGCTTCATCACATATAATATAGTGTGTTACCCTGGCTTCATCACATATAATATAGTGTGTTACCCTGGCTTCATCGCATATAATATAGTGTGTTACCCTGGCTTCATCACATATAATATAGTGTGTTACCCTGGCTTCATCGCATATAATATAGTGTGTTACCCTGGCTTCATCGCATATAATATAGTGTGTTACCCTGGCTTCATCGCATATAATATAGTGTGTTACCCTGGCTTCATCGCATATAATAGTGTCTGTGTTACCCTGGCTTAATCGCATAATAATATAGTGTGTGTGTTACCCTGGCTTTGTGGCGTGTGTATGTGTGTGTGTGTGCCATTTCAGCTGTGTTTTTAAACCCAGTGTTGTGGCCGTCACATGTAACGGATGGGTACACATCGTAGACACACGCACACGCTGGGTAAATAGTATGTGTACTGCGCACACGCACGCATGCACGCTCACACACACTCACACTCACGCGCTGACTTATCGCGCTGACTTATGTGATACAAAATCCCCCCCCCCCCCACACACACACACACACACTCTCACTTGTCACACATGAGAGGCCTTAGAGTCCTACTCCTCCTCCCAGCCAACACTCCCCACTGACAGGTTGACAGGTAGTTACACCCCCTTTTGATTTACATCAAAAGGGCATGTAAGCTCAAACCCACAATTCAACATTTTGGTTTTAAGATGTTGATATTCATTTTGTATTCATCCTTAGGACCCCAAATCACACTTTGGAAAGCATGAGTGTCTATTTCAAACAAAGTGTTTTTTGACAGCAGGAATTGCCAGCAGGAATTGCCTGTCATAATTTGACCCCCCAGTATTGGGATGTATTAGGATGTTGATATTCATTCATCAGCCAACACTCCCCACTCACAGGTAGTACCCCCCCCCAGATAGGACGTATAGGGCCTTAGTCCTACTATTCTATAAATAAGCTATGAATTGCATCTATAGAATTTATTTCCTAAAATGTTGATATGCTCACGTGTGTGTGTGTGTGTTTGGGAGAGAGAGTTTCTTGTTTCTCATACAATGGTGTTCATTGCCGTGGTCCAGGGAAAAGCGGCCAGCGCTCGTGGGTTTCATCAGTGTTTTCTTGCCTGGGTGCTCATCCCTGTCACTCACTTCACCTCTCAATTACTATGTTTGTGCTCACAGCAGCGTGACATTAAACCCAGACTTCAATTTGCTCAGTGACAGAGTGACGGGGACGACATGTTTTCTGCTCGGACACTTGTGGGGGCCCTGACGCCGTGGGGTGGAATGTGTAATTACAGAAATGAAAACTAAAAATGGAACAGATTACTTACTGTACTTATGTACTTTTTGAAGCCACACAATCCGCCCACATAGATTGTAAACTGTTTTCCTTGTATGGAAGGAGTCAGTGTTGACCACTTAAGCCTGAGATACTTTGTTGTACGTGCATGGCACGCCAAATATTGTGACATGTCCACACTAGGGATGCCAGGTTGAAAGTAGTCCATTGATATCTATTCTACAGTAGGTGTTGTTTGACTGAGATAGAAGACAATAAATACTACTTCAGCAAATAAGCGCATCTGTTGCAATGCCGTTGTCTCAGGCGCTTAACACATACACCGTCATACCGTCAACGTCAACGCCATACACAACTTTTATTCCATTGTCTTTCCCTGCATAATACGCTAAACCCGCTATTTGTTTTATGTGTTTAATTCGCCGTTGTTAGATGATTATTCAAAAAATCCGGCTTTGTTGCGGACATTGTGACGAGGCGAACACGTAAAGACTCATTCATAGTCTGGATTTTCGGTGGTGAGGTGACCACCGCTCAGTTGGTGAGCTGACCACCGGAGCTGAAATAACGTTGAGCAGTGGTGAGTAAAAACAGAGAAGGGCGGTGGTTTGCTCTTCACCCGCGGATCGTGACGTCATGTTGTAGTTTGGTGGTCACCTCACCACCGAAAATCCAGACTATGAATGAGCCTTTATGATGACGTAACTGGAAATCGACCTTTAAACTGGCTTGCAATGGCTTCTGGGAAACTGAGTCCAATGCAAGTAGGGCGCAAGGGGCAATCTTGGCTTGCTAGCGTCTTTGTTGATGATCGCGTTGAGGAAGTGGTGTTGAGTGGGGAACAAACGATTAGACTATTTTCAGACTGATTTCCATCATAAGGAGGTAGAATTTGATGCCTCAAAGGTAACTTTAAACACCGGCAGTAAACGTAATAGGTTATTATATGAATTAATTAATAGCGATTATCTTGCTCACATACACACACACACAGACGGGCGGGCGGGCGGACAGACAGACAGACAGACCCGGCCTTGTCCATAGTTTTGCTGTTGGACACAAACAATGTATCTCCATATTTAATTGCGACTGTAGTTCACAGTTTACTATGGAAACCTGCCTCCTGCTTCTGTCAGTCACGCCTCGTGACACGCTCCATATATAGCCAATACAGAATGAATTATATGTGTTGATTTGACCTCCATCAAACCCTGTACACTCAGCGTCTTACTGGTATCTTTGTTATATCTGTATGTGTTTTCATAACTGCTCTATTAAAATTCTTTGTCAAGTAACAAAAATAGCTAAAACTGCTATGTTTGCTACTACTGTTTACTACTGATAATGTTCGCCTATAATGACAAGCCCATAATGGAAACATCAGGTTGAGTGGTTAAGTCTGTCTGCAGGTTTTATAAATATTTAAGCAATGAAAAGTATTAACAAGAGCTCGTGACTAAATAAATACATTTGATGGAATACAGGTTATTTTTTTACCTGAAAAGTTAATGTTTTGGACACGATTCAAGGTTTTCGTCTGACGGCGGAAATATTGTTTCTTTAATTGATTGTTATCACAGCACAACCTTACATCTCTCCAACTTGCTCCAAATTAAGGGACGGCCCATGGAGTAGAAACCAAACCACCTGCTGTGCAGTAATGACTAGGGAAAAGTGTTGTTCTGCTTTGAGAAAGTATTCCGCCACACATGAGGCTCAAAGGCCTACTAGCAGACAGCCTACTGATAGGTCATCCAAAGGTGCACATAACACTGTCTCAGTGGTTGGTGGGGGAAACTTAAAGAACTCTTGTTAGTGTTTTTGAAGCTAACAGTGGGTGAGGGGCGATGTTAAACCGCAGCCGAGTTGAAAAATATCAACCACTTAAAACACATGGTTATATATTAATAACTAATGCTAAACGGAGATCCTCGCCCATTCACTTATATGGAGTTGCTCTCCCAGCGCATAGACATACTACCTTCTATTTTACTTGTGCCCCCGGGGGTCTACACTGCACTTGGCCCCCTCTCCCCCTCCACACTAGTATTTCTCAACGGTGGCGATACAGCCCCCTAGGGGGCATTCAGAGAACTTCCTTTCATTACTACTGCAGTCAAATGAGGCACGGTTTGTGAATTGTGTGTAGTGTTTTAAAGGGACGATGAAGGCTGATTGGCCCATGTAGCTGTACAGTACAAGTGTTGAATGGGATTCGTACAGGTGGAAGCATGTCTGGGAAGACTAAAAGCCAATTTATACTCCGTTGTACACTGCTCTACACTCAAGTGAAGTCTATAGTAGATACACAATGCATCACGACGCACAGATTAGGGATGTTGTGCACTTCTTTCAGCACCTCTTGGATTGTGTGTCCAACCTGTGTGTGTGTGTGTGTGTGTGTGTGTGTGTGTGTGTGTGGGGTGTACTGTGGCCGTGCACATGCATGTTCCCTCCTTGGACTCTCCAAGATGTGTGCCACCCCCTGCATCAAAATGCATGACAGTAAATGAACTGATGAAATCTCCAGGTCGTCTCATCTCGGAGACTCTGTGTCCATGGACTCTTAACCCATTTAGGCCTGACCTCAAAATAAATAAATAATCTTCTAAATCCTCCAATTTTCTGAAAAAAATATTTTCATGATTTTTCAAAAATAGCAGACCTACAAGCTTGTAGCGCGCCACTCGGTGGTGCGCTATGAGCTTGTGGATCTGCTATTTTTCAAAAGCAAAATTTTAAAACACCAAAAGGGGTTCCCGCCCAAAATGGGTTAATGCGTGCATCGGGAAAGGGGGGGGGGGGGGTGTGTAACTGTGGTGACAGCGAGACAGGAAGAAATACGGGCTGCACGCAACAGTTTTACATCATCGTTTTGCCTGCGGCGGTACCATCTCCACCGGCCCTCGTCGGACACGCGTGACACTACAATCTCTTTCATTAACATTCAGACTGGGGGGTAGGGGGTAAAACATGAAGCAAGGTGACCGGCGGGAAACGGTCAGACAGTCCTCTCGTCCGCTCTCTCTCTTGTCATAATGATGACACAATAAGACACACTTTCTTTGTATTCAGCTATTTCATCTTTCATCTTACACAAACATTAAATTCCCATTGACTGAAAATTACGTCATATGTGTCTGATTAAATAGACATGATTATGATGTACGATGATAAGAGCGCCCCTCACTTCACACGGGTGTGATTTTTCTTTTACCAAGGCACAAGCTCAGTCATTTCCCCGGTAGGCCGTAGCGCGTGGAAGGAACACGTTATTCCAACCAGTTCCTTTGCAGGTGGAAGCAGTATAGAGACCAGGATTACTTTGTTTTTTTGTGAGGGTACACGGGGAGAACATGTAACTCCACACAGAAAGGCCCTTTCACTGATGACGCGGTGGAGAGAACACGCCACCTGCGCCCCATTGTGTCCACGAATCGAACCCAGGCCTTCTAGCTGTGAGGCGACAGCGCTGCCATTTTAGTTTTATATTCACTGTTGGGAGTACAGTATATAGTGTTGCAGTGCAGATGGGCATAGTTTGAGATTTTATGCCCCATTGCCAGGGTGAACAGTTGCAATAATAAGCTCCTCTGTGATCCTTCAGCAGTTCCACTCTACACACCAGGACATTAAAAGCAGCTAACAGGAGAACTGCTACTGCATGTGTTGCCTCACACTCTCCCATGAATCAAACTTGGTGAGCAGTGGACATAATAATCGATTTGTCACAGTTGAGGCAAAAACAAACTGTTTTTTAAATTCTTTTTACTCCTCCCAAATACAGTTTTTCCTCGTCGCTTGGCTTGTGTCCATATCTATTATTTCAGCTGCAGACAGTTATGATGGTAGCCATTAATTATCCCCGTCGGTGCACGGAAGCCTGCGAATGCCCAGCGGCCGCAGACTGGCCAGGGCCAGCGTTGGGCGGCTTTCACTGGCTCACATACACTGACCATCTTACGCATTGTTCCTCCTGGCTCTGCTCTGTGGGGTCGTCTCCCACAGTGGCAGGCAACTTCACATGAATGCTGATTCGAGTGAAGGCGAGACAAATCCCGAGGCCGATTAGCATGAGCATCTGCTAAGCAGAGGTTGGCAGACACGAATGAGACAACATGAGCATGTAACATATTTCCTGATAATTCCATTCTCACTGATACGGGCTCTGGTGTAGTCGTTTCAATTACCCAAGCAGCCTACTCGGAGATATCTTGGGAGTCCTTCATGCAGCATATGAGGTTATAATTAATAATAGACTATAAATCATTTTGGAGTCAGGACATGGAGGGCTCATTCCTCCAGTTGGCCCCTGATGATTGTCTGCACCCCAACACCCCCGCTCTACAACATAGTCTTTCTTCTCCCTGACATGTTTCACCTCCTTTTATTGAATGTCAATTAAGCAGACAAATTAGCTGGGTTCAGAGATTAATGAAAAAGCCTGCAGTTTTTTTCCCCCTAAAAAACGGCCAATTGTAAAAGTTTCAGGTGCATTTCCCCCCCCTCTCACCCCGTGCCCCAAAAAGGATGTTAATTCCTTTCTAGCTCTGAGGGTATGTATACTGGAGGAAATGTATATGGAGGAGCCCCTGGATGGAACTTTTGCCGGCACTCCACACACAGATAAATGAAGCCAGCCGCGTTAAAACCAGATTAGTGGAAGCACAAAGTCCAGACCATTATACCATCTAGTGTGGCATAAGGTTCATTTATCAGTTCGATTTACCAGGCTTCATGCTGGCCACCTTCGCAGTGAATCACGCGGCGCGGACTCTGCTGCCAAAACACATCAGTGAACAAAAGAACACATTATCCTCGTGGCCGTCCAGCAGAGGGCAGCATGACTCTGCAAGCAGCACGGCAAACCTCACTGTAAAAAAACAAAACAAAAACAGGGCAGGGTGTATTTTTCCCCCCCTCTTCCTTCTTTTCATTCTGTCCATCTCTTTGTGTGAGAGTGCTCCTGATAAACACCCTCCCCTCCGTCTAATCATCATGTCATTCCCTCGCTTTTAGTGGTCTGTCTGGCCTTCAATCACTCCCCTCATCTCCCTCACATGAAAGGCCTCTTTTGTGACAGACTGAAAGTATAGTACTAGTCTATGGCATGAAGGTAATACTCCTAATAAGACACAGATCATGCCGGCAGTATCTGGTTCATGTGATCACAAGGCTTCAATCTCATCTCATCTCATCTACACAGTAGGGCATATAGCCTCTGCTGCCATCGTCTATCCAGGGGTTCCCAAACTGTTGTGCGTGCACCCCTTGTGGTGCGCGAACGCCTTCTAGGGTTGTGCGTGACATGAAAAGGGTAATGGCGGTTTTATGCTGTTATTTAGCACCACAAACGTCAAAATCCGGTAAACCACTGTTGTAAGTAGATGTATAGAGCAGCTGTGAGAGTATACAGCAGCAGCATGTCTCTCAGTGCAGTGACATTCTGTGATTATTTGCCATAATCATATTAAAAAATGAATCATTTTTGGCCAAATACAACGAGACTTAGCACTGGGCGGTGCGTCATCTAGGTCAGGAGGTAACGGGGGGTGCACGGCCAATAAAGTTTGGGGACCACTGGTCCATGTCAAATGGTTGCTTTGTGTACATGTCGCAAGGCGTGTTGCATGTACAGTACATGTTGTCATGGCTAACATGAGCCATGACTACATGTAATGTACATGCAACACGCCTGGCCATGGCGTGTTGCATGTACATTTTGTGGAGTTGCATCTGACTACTGGGTCAGCAGCCTTGGCTATCGCCTTTGTAATCCTTTTGTTGTATTTATGGATGTATAATGGCTTGCTTTAGCTCCTTCTCTCTCTCTCTCTCTCTCTCTCTCTTGCGCGCGCGCTCTGTGTGTCTCTGTCTCTCTCTTGTCCATACAGTAAAATCCTCAGTTAATCTATCCATTTGTAATTGTAATTTGTAACTGTCCTAATGGAAACAAATGGACCCTCAAGAGTTAAATTAAAACTTCTTTGTTGGGCATTCACATAATCAAAGTGGATATGAAGCGAAAAATGTGTACAGATACAGTGTTTAATGCGATTCTGCACTTCGATCCTCCAACAAACATCTCTGTGCTGTGTTCACTCTCGTCTCCCCAGGAGGACATGAACCTGAACGAGGATCGCAAAGCTCCTCTGCGTGGGAAGGACCTGAGCACCAAGCGAGAGATGGTGGTCCAGTACATCTCAGCCACTGCCAAATCTGTAAGTGAGAGAGGAAGGCCAAAGGGCCCTTTCTTTAGATCAACCCTTTTATTGTGTGTGTGTGTGTGTGTGTGTGTGTGTGTGTGTGTGTGTGTGTGTGTGTGTGTGTGTGTGTGTGTGTGTGTGTGTGTGTGTGTGTGTGTGTGTGTGTGTGTGTGTGTGTGTGTGTGTGTGTGTGTGTGTGTGCGCGCGCGTGTTCCATGTTTTACACTTCTTTGCAGTGTAGTATAGTTGTTAGTGGGTGGGATGAAATATCCTGACATTTCCCAACAACACTCTACAAAATAATGAGCTTTATAACCTGAGCCTCTGCTCTCTCTCTCTCTCTCTCTCTCTCTCTCTCTCGTTCTCGCTCATTGTGCTTGAGCCCCAGGTCTTTGATTGCCAGTCACCTCTGTGATTTTCCTCCCTTCGTCTCCTTTTTCCCCCTTCCTTTTCTGGGGTGTTTAATTCAAATGCTTTGGATGATTTGGACTGTTTACTCTGAAGTGACTTTTTTATATTTGGGCTGGGAGTCGAGGTTTTTCATTAGAATCTGGAAGCCTGTCACTCGCTGCACAGTAATCTGGAACATGATGACACTTTCATCACTCTGAACCAATAACGGCAGTAAAGCCCAGTGCGTTTTGAGGGTAAGCCATGGGCTTTAGGGTGAATTCCCCTATCCTCTTTATGAAGGGAGGGCTACACACAGCGAGGTAGGAATCACATCAACACAGGAGAAGAAAAGTGACACCCCTCGCTACCGCTCTCTCAGTCGAATCCCTCCCCCCACCGCTCGGTCATTTGACATCATCATTTATTACCTTTCTCATTGTTATGGTAATTAACTGGAATTATTGATAATGATGATGATCAGAGATGATTGAATTCTTCACAGGCCTTATTATGCTTTGTGAGCACTGATATATTATTCAAATGAATAATGTCATCTGCAGAGGAAAGGACAGAAGGACAAAAAGAGATAGGCCTGTCTGTCAGCGGCAGCGCCCCTGCTATACACATTCTCCTCGCATGATGATTGAAGGTCCGCGCGTCGGCGTGCACTGTGGGTGGGTGCGCATACATACACAAAAGAGCTGCTATGATAGGAGAGAAGAACTTAACTATTTAAGCCGGGGGTCTTCAACGCTTTTCAGGCCAAGGACCCCTTTAGCTGAGAGAGAGATGAAAGAAGAGACTCCCACTACGTATTGAATAAAATGGTGTCGCTGTCGCTGATTATTAAACATCTTTCTTTTCGTTGCACATTATATTTTCTATTAATATGTTTTTTTTAAACCACTTTAACCGTCAATCCCTAGTAAACTTGTTCATTGGCTCCGTACTTGGTCTGGTCTTTTTCCCTCCACACCAAACCACTTCACCTAAAATAGACAAATCTATAAGCTCACAACACACCGTGTAATGAATAATTATTGTTGGTGGTCAGGACGTCCAACCATTTAACATGAAAGCCAGACAAGCCACAGGTCTGGGGACATATTGGAGCTCCCGCTAGTTCTCCCAGTGCACAGGGAGACGCATACAATAGATAGGTAAGAGATGGACAGCCTGTAAGCTAACAAGAATCAATTCATGTATTTCAAGGTGTAGACCATGTTTAACCCAGAACCCTCACCGCATACTTGTACTTTACAGTATAAAGTATTTGCAAGGCTCAAGCAAGTGCAGTGGGTTTAAAGGCTCAGAAAAGTACTGCTTTCGTTTAACCTTAAAATCCCCCAATTAGTCCTGCTTGGTTTAATTATCGCTACAACTTTTTACTAACAGACTTGTGTTGTGGCACAAGCTAATTTCTTGACACAGACCAAGCGTGTTAAAGATTCAAAAATAACTTTGATATTATTTCCTATTAGAGGGTAAGGCTTAGACTGCTGCTGGTATGAGCTGGTGGTCAATGATGAGACATTTAATGTGTACTAACTGACAGAATTTCTAATTTAAACAAATTAATTCAATTATATGCTCAAGAGTGTATGGCAGTGATGCATTTTCTAGATGCAGGGTTCATTCTGGTTTGCCTTTTTATTATAATTTTTTTTCTTCTGCCTTTGAATGTCTGTCTAAATCTCTGAGTTCTGTTTATTTGCCAGAGATGATTGCTGCCTGGTAAGATTTGTTGTGGGGCAGTAGTTTTCCATCTTTGCAGGAAAACGGGAATCTTGCTACTGTTCATTTAACCTTTTCATTCATTCACACACTCTAAATCCACTGTTTTCTACTTGTTCAAGACTGGATCATTGTGTCAAAATCAAACATTTGACTTG
Source organism: Protomyctophum parallelum (assembly GCF_964188405.1). Taxonomy (NCBI): domain Eukaryota; kingdom Metazoa; phylum Chordata; class Actinopteri; order Myctophiformes; family Myctophidae; genus Protomyctophum; species Protomyctophum parallelum. Next base: position 17,842,086 of record NC_139711.1, on the reverse strand, counting down.
AGAATGTTACTCATAGTGGTTCTGATAGGGATGGTTTTCATGGTTTTAATTTGACTTTTTCTACTGCAGTCATGAAAAGCAAAAGTGTGCACCAAGGTCAGCGAGCGAATTAGCGAATACCATCAGGTCCTTAACGCCAACACATCGATACTCCAAATCCATCTATTTAGACTTGGAAGTCCATCTATCCCCCTTAAGCTACAGCTAATGCAGACCATGTGGACCTGCTGAGATTTCATCAGGGACCAAAGTTTAAATGTGTAAATATTGGTGGGCCAAAGAATATTCCCTCAGCGTTCTGTGTCCTTCACTTCCTCTCTGCCTCTACAGACCTGCTCACTTCCTCCTCACTCCCTGCTGAAGGAATATCATAAATCCATGAATAACGTGTTTGCTTTCAAGGCTATTCCTTATATTTCCCTCCCTTCTATATGTGCTCATCTAGACTAGAGCATTAGCATGTTTACTTTAAAGACTATTTCTTTAAAGCTGTTAGGTTTTAGATAATAGTTGATTAGTAGTTGTCAGAAGTCTTAAAGAAAAGGCTCCCCCCCCCCCACACACACACCTAATAGTCTATCTTGTTGTCACCAGACAAGATAGAGAACCCTCCCATCATGCTCAGTGGCAGCCGAGCACATCACCCTCTGACACGAAATGGAATTGTGCATTGTCAAGTGTGCATTGACCCTGTTCATTTGAATATAAGGTGTATTTGAATGGAATCCAGTTCTTCTGCAAGAAGTGTGCACGTCCTTGACCTTGACTTTTTGCGTGAACTCTTTCTCTTTCCCTCTCATCACATATCCATTCTGTCTTTCAGTCTTTTTGCCAGTGTCATCAGATCTGCCAAAGCTGCATGCCTTTCTCGCTAATGCAATAATACTCCTCTCTAAGTGACTTTGCTTATTCTCTCATCATGAGTGATTTTCCTATTCCAATTCAAATGTGTGTGCCGCAGTGTCTGTCTCAGAGGTTCAGGAAATGTTTGACGGCAGGGTCTTGGTAAGGGGGAGTGCTCTTTTGTTCAGCCGTTGCAAGACATTGGATATGACCAAAATACGGCACCTGTTCTCTCATTGAAACCTTGCAGTTCATAAGATAAGTCAGGCCCTTGTTGCAATGCCTTGTAGTTATAAGGGAGACATGGATGTATTTACAACTTGTGAAGGACAAGTTGTAAATAATACCCCTGCTCAAAATTAGTTGGCATGTCCTCAGTATTTAAAAAAAGATTCTCCTGAGTTATTTTATGTAGTGCTAGTGAGGCTGATTAGCGTAGCATTGCTGTCGGGCAGAAACGGAAAGAATAACCATTGTTATTATTTAGTCACAAGCTCTAATACTTTTCATTCAATTGGTTCAATAATTGTAAAACCCACAGACTTAACCACTTGCAACCTGGCGTACCTGTTTTGGGCATGTCATTACAGGAGAAAGTGTTTCAAAAAGAGGCCACATTTGTCGCATCACATTGATCACAATGAGCAAGAAATATGGAGATAGCAGAAGGTTTCTGCCCGACTGCCACAATGTCACACCAGGCCATAACATAGCAACCTCAGCTCTCTGATTACGCAGGTAGGTAAGGTGTTAATTGTGTGCCAAAAGGAAAGCTGTGATGTGATCTTCCTACTCCCCCTCAAGCTCCTCCCTGGCTGTTCTGCGCTCAGTCTCAAGACAGTGTCTGTTCTTTAGGTAAAGCCGTACCAAAAAGACATTCAAATAATATAATTCCACTTGGGCTGGGCGATATGGGAAAACAATTATAACATCAACACGCGTCTATTGATATTATGACCGCAATATCATATAAAACGCATCATGTTGTTTTCTCTTTTTAAAAACAAAAACAAAGACAACACCAAAGCATTACCATTTGGGTTGATCGGATCGGAAATAGGGGGCCGATCACGTCATTTTCAAATGATAGGAATCGGATCGGGAGCCAAAAACGTGATCCCTAGTATCAATATTATATCCATATCATGATATTAGACTGTAAATTGTCTGTGATTTGGGATATCGTTCTATTGTGAACTTATTTTATCAACTGATCAGAATCGGATCGGGAGCAAAAAAACGTGATTGGGACATCGCTAATTACCATACCATATTACCATATCCAAAATCACAGGGAGATATCTAGTCTCATATCACCATATCGATATATTTCCCAGACATAATTCAAAGACAAATGTAATTCCACCTCGTAACAACTTTTGAAGGAATGTCACCATAGTTGTCATTCTGTGTCAGCGTGACTCATCTCAAGGTGCCTGCTGTGATTATGCAGATGGTGTGAAATATCTCCCCAAAGTTAGTCAATGACATGCCAGATTCATCGGTGGTCAGGGCGAACGAGGAGTTATGTTTCAAAAAGTAGCCTGCGCGTGATCAAGTGGCAACACATTTACGATTAAAATTGACTTTATGGCTGTCATAAACTTTTGGGAGAGTGACAGAGGGGGATGAAACCGAGCATCAAATGCCCACAGAGTAGGAACATTTGAGAGGCAGTGTGGTTGTATTGGAGGGAGGGAGGGAGAGAGAGGGGTTGGCAAAAAGTGTGTATGTGTAAGAGAGAGAAGGGTTTAGTGACTGCTGCATTCCATGATCAACATGCACTGCCTTTGAAACATGACAGAGTGAGGAGCTGGGTTACAGATGAGAATACATTTACTTGGCTGACAGTCACCCTCCCACTGTGAAACAAGCACCATAGTTGCTGTAATAAAATAAAAATGTGTTTGTGTGTGTGTGTCTGTGTGTGTCTGTGTGTGTGTGGGGGGTGGAGGATGGGGGGTGGGGGGTAAACTCCCTCTCCCCTATTGACAGATAACAAGGTTAAACTGCAGGAATCATGCTGACTGCATGGGCTCATGGTAGCTCCACCAGGAAAATGTGACACCTGAAGTCCAGCGCTGATGGCAGCTCATTGATTTTGGCCTAGGGAGACCTTTTGCAACTACTTTTGTCCACATTGTACACGGTTACCTTCCTGGGGATGATTTGTATCAATCTATCAATTCCAAGGACAATAGGATTTTAGCCAGTTAATCATTTAATGAACACCCTTTTATGGGAAACGGCACACCTATTCCACAATCATTTTCACAGTGCATCTATAGATTTTACTGTTATGCAAACTAGTCATTATTATTCTCGACAGAATTGGCGCAGTTCAAAATAAACGTGACAACTGTGACCATTTTATTATTTATTTTTTTATTGGTTTTTAAGACAAGACAGAAAAAACGAACTTACAATACATATAACACCACAAACGTACAAAAAGAAGAAGAAAAGAAAACAGGCATCGACATTGCGTTTCAAATTTGTTACATACATTTTTCTAGGCATTTACAATTGTCTCTCATTCCCCTATACCCTTAAATATTGTCCATTTATACCATTTATCCTCCATTTTTTCTTCTTGTAGCCTCAGACGGTGTGTCAGTTTCTCCATAAAATGTATCTCCTGAATTAAGTCCTCCCATTGTCCCTGTGTTGGAGGTTCCGACCATTTCATTATTAAGATAAATAAGGGTGTCTCCGACAATAAATGAATGATCTGACCCGTGCGGCTATACCAAACTCAGACACTCTCTTTTACACTGTCCTCAGCTGTTGGCTACTGTGTGTGTTGTAAGTTAGCTGTGTTGTCCATTTTAAATTGTTATTAGCTAATGCCTCTATATATGTTTATGAGTTCTCTGGCCTACTAATGATTGTGCCGTTTGTGTCTTTTTGCACATTAACCTCGCCTCTCCGCTGACCGCTGCATGCAGATATCTGGGAGCAAAGTTGCGGTAAGTAGCCCATTATTTATATTGTTTCCGAGTCCTTGTTCCTCTTAAGCCTGAGTTATACTTAGCTGTGATCTGCACGCTCACACACAACGTGTTGTGCTGCCAAGCCTTGTGAATGTGAGCTTGTAGATCTGCTATTTTTGGTGTGTGCAACTAGGTATAAATCAGGCTGTGTGCAATCTGTCCTCATTCTCTATCCCTGAACACTAATGTATGCACCCCCACAACACACACATGCACACAGTCTCTCTCTCTCTCTCTCTCTCTCTCTCTCTCTCTCTCTCTCTCTCTCTCTCTCTCTATCTCTCTCTCTTTTTACTTTGAAAATATGTACTCGACATAGTTCCAGAATGCAAAGTGAGATCATTTTATGGCTTGGACTTTTTTTCTTTTTCTTTGGCCTTGATCCTTCTAATGGGCTGTAATTGGACCTATAAATTGCCAACACAATTCCTTGCATGTAAATGCTTTCGCACACTCTCAAATGAGAGATTTTAAAATTATACAGCCTGAAAATGAACTGGGGAGCTTCTTTTGTTGTTTTTATTCTTTTAAGATCGATTGCAGTCTAACACCAATTAGCATTTGAATATTATTATACCAACGATGAGTGATAGTTTTCTCACAAATAACCATAATCTGCAATCTAATCTGTTTATTGGAACATTTTGCATCTAAATGACATTCAGCGTGTTCATTTTGTCTCTGAGACGGCACTTACACTGAGAATATACTTAATATGGCTTTTTGACACACACACACACACACACACACACACACACACACACACACACACACACACACACACACACACACACACACACACAGACACACACACACACACACACACACACACACACACACACACACACACACACACACACACACACACACACACACACACACACACACACACACACACACACACACACAAAAGCTTATTGAGCAGTGGAAAAGATATTAAGTTCATTTTTCCTCCTCCATATAGAAATATTGGGCTGCTTTAATTTAGTGGTGGTATTCTCTGCTATATATTTGAATTAGTTGCCAAACAGCCCTGTCTCTGTTCCACAATATGAAGGCATGTCACCTCTGTATCACAAATGCACACTCTTGTTTTTGTTGTTGCTGTCATTTCTCTTTCCCTCCCACTAGCTTTGCAAACAGCCCAATAATCTTTCTAAATATACACGGACAACACACTGCCAATATTTCTTCATTTCTCTGTGCTGTAATGCAGCAATTGCAGATTTGCTCCATCAGGTTCTCACAAAGTGGCACCACTATTGCCTTTGTAAAAAAAAGCCAGACCTGATTTCTGAGGGGCTTTTAGGAAAAAGCGCTCCGTTATTGCTTTTGCGAGCATCGAATTGTCACATTTAATGGCGTTTCATTGCTTCTCGAGAGGTTCTTAAGGATTACGGGGAGAGACTTTAGGGCTTAAAGTGAACGAGGACAAGGTAATGCAGCCCACTGTGACCTGGCCTCTGCTCTGCCCAGGCACCCAGACAAACCTCATGCTTTGAGGCGTTTTAGAGAGAGACGTTTTGTATCGATTGCTTCTTCTGCCTCTTTGTCAGACTGGTCTTTTGTGCTTGGTTATTTCAGCAGGAAGAGTGTTTGTTGGCTAGACTTGTATGGAGCTGGCTGCTGGTCACAGACTAGGTCTCGCTCGGCGGCCGTGGCCTCATTGTGCTCAGTAAATGGAATATGACAAGAATTACCCCGGCCTGTGGCCACTCATCCACAATGTGAAGGCCTACTTTCAGAAGTTCAGCAAACCATGTCAATGGGGTGTCAAAGACCGTCCCGTTATCAAGAACTTTCTTCAAACTCAAGAGGGTTCCGACTATTCACCCTGACCTCCGTGACCTCTGTCAATCTTGGAACTGTAGCTTGCGGAGCTGACGAACGTAGTGAAAGCGGCAACCTGTCAGTCTTTAACTCAGGAAACTAAAGAACCGGGCGGAGAGCGTTCAGGCTGGTTAGACGGTCGTGGGTTACATATAGTACAGTCGGCTCCCTGCTTGGCTGGCAGATTCTCATTTTCACGCTGTCAGCATGCCTCGAAGGGAGGGAGCTCTCTCTGCACGGTGCTGGATGCTGGGTGTTGGTTAGGACTGTCTGTAGGGAGCTTGAAACATTCACTCCTCCGTCTCGTCCATGACATTTCTCTGGCACTTACCCCTCCCCAGGTGGAGAACGATGCGGCGAGGAGAGCGCTGTGTGCGAATTTTCTCTAATCCAGTCTGGCCAGCATGCTTGTGTGTAACACCGCTAAATCTCACATGCCCCCCCCTCTCCTCACCTCCTCCTTGATCGAACATATCTGACTGCCGGGACACGGTCAGGACACCCACAGGTAGACGAGAGCCGCCCAGACGAGTCTAGACAGTTCTGCTAGGGGGCACAGCACAGCATTCCCAACAGCCCACTGACCAGCATGATGGCTATATCGCTTTTAGTCTTTGTAAAAACCTGGGCCGGATTTACGTCACTGCTCAAGCGCCACGTTCCAACAGCGTTGCATCGACAGCTCCTGCAGAGTTATTGCGAGAGCTGCAGTCTTCCCTCTCCAACCAACACCATTGACCCACTCTGCAGTTCAGTTGACCTGCTGTGGCTTACAGACACACAGAGAGAGAGAGAGAGACCCTGTGTTGGTGGTGAGATAACTATTTTTCGGCATGAGGCTGATTCTACAAAACAGTTTTCAGAAAAAACCTGTGTTGCTACAGTACAGTATGTATGAGTGGTTGTTCTCAAACATTGTCATGTCAAAGACCTCCAAAATTACTGTATATGTATTTGGTCACGGATCCCCGCCTCAAAAATATTTAGTTCCAGAAGCAAAGATTCATCTCACATCTCATAGCGTAGTATTTAGCTTGTATATCTTCAATTTTTGAATATCCAACGCTAAAATGTGAAATGACAGATTCCTTCCCGGTTTTAATGGGTTAAGTAGCAATATCACATTATAATCTAGATGAAGTGCCCCTCGGGGCACAGGTCAGGACAGGTCAGGTTGTGGCCTCCTGGTGGCGCTATAATAGGCCAATGTCAAAAGGGTGCCATTTCATCTTACACCTTGGATGGCAATTGGATAATTTGAGGCATTTTGTTCCAAAAATGTGTTTTGCAAAAATCCACCTGTTGGTGGCGCTATAACAGGACAATGTGAAAAGGGTGGGATATATTACTCAGCCTAGTAGGAAAGTGTGCAATATTTCACGTAAATTGCGTTCGTGATTTGAGGCTTTTAGTTAAAAACGGGACAATCCTGCAAACTTTGAAAGCAATTATATTATGAATTGCTTTCAATATGAAATATTGGACATATCCGTCTTGAACACATGACTATAGAGATAATGTGTAATGATTGGCGGGATTTTTGGACAAAATCTGGAGAAGTAATATAAAAAAATGTGTTTTACAAAAGTCGGCCGTACCCTATAACAGGCCGTTCTGGAAAATTTGGGTCAGAGGTTCATCGTTGGCATCCAGGGAGTGTGTGCAAAATTTGGCATCGAGTGCAAAACATACTCTCTCCCCATGCCTTCGGCCTGGTGGAGACAAAAATACTCTGTTTCCAGTAAAAGGCAACACTCAGAGTAAATGTACTTAGTTACTTTCCACCACCAGTGTTGATCTCCAGACCACAGGGAGGTGATCAGTATCTACACTATATGACCGGATGGGCCCCCTAAGACCACCTGTTTCCACGGTAACATGCTGCCGGTCAGCTCTGAGATGCATGGTGGTGGTGATGGCAGTGTGTGTGTGTGTGTGTGTTTCACACAGGGCCAGAACAAGCACTAATGCTGCTTCTCCATGCATCACCCTGAACAGTATGGTACTGTACAGGATGACATTGGCATGCATCTGAACCTGTGTGTTCAGCCTGCTTTGCGTTTTCCATGAAACAATAAACCTGTTGATCGAGTCGCAAAAACTAAAATAATCGAAAGATTATAGACAAAGGACACAGGTGTGTTATCGTGAGTTGTGAGTTTGCTTTGTGTTTTGTGTGAGGTGTGCTCCTGTTGGCGTACCTGTAGTGAAAGCGCATTGATGATAGAACAGAGTTTCAGCCGGCGTGCAGTAAGGCGTGGCAGGCATGAAGAGCGAAGGAAGGCATGAAGGTCAGTGTCGAAGCAGGAAATGGTGTCACTGTATTGCATAGGAGGATTTCATTTTCATTAACTTGCACTCGATGCAAGTTGCATGTTACATGACCTTTTTTAGATGAATGGTTGTTTTTGTTTGCATGTGTATCACCGTAGTTCAACACCAAGCAAGGTAACCTTGCAAATGCCCCTCCACATTCTAGTCCAATGCCCAAGGTAAGAGGCACAATTCAGAGCTATCGTCATTGAGCCAAAGATGCGCTTCTCCCACCTCTCCCGTGTCTTTGTTTTTTAGTTGGCTCTGCGAGAAAATGGCTGTATTCCCAAGCAAATGAGTGACTTTCACATTTTGTGTGTGCGACACTTCTTTAATTGGTTGACTTTGTACACTACATGCGGTCACCTGATGCTTCAACTCCTGCTCGAGGGACAAGGAGAGCAAGAATATATGTGATTAATTGGGCTAGAAAAGTCAAAGTCAGACAGATAGAGACACAGAGCGGAAGAGAGTAAATGGATAAAGGGAGAGATGGAAGTACTCTGGATCTGTCCTCGCTCTGCATGCCAAGAGCTTGTGAAGGACCTTAACCCATTCTGACCGGGCACCCATTTTGGTGTCAGCATCACGTTAAGCTTTAGCTATTTAAAAACAGCAGATCTACAAGCCTAGGTCTGCTATTTTTTTTTAATCGAAGAACGACTGACATTTTTTAGAATCTGATCTCAGGTCAGAATGGGTTCATCAGACCCAGTGTGTGTCCGGCGGAAACCTCGTATGAATCTGATCTCAGGTCAGAATGGGTTAAAAAGTGTGTAGACTGAAAGGAAATTAAGCTTTCCTTCATTCCCCTCATTACCTTCCCAACCAGCACGCCTCAAAATACTTTTTGTTTCAAACAAACAAGATTTGATGTGGCACATGTCCTTGGTGCTTAAGCTTTAAAAGAACGGCAATGAAAAATGAATCGATAGACTGTGCCGCCCTGTGCCCTCTACAAGTGTTGTTCACCATTAGACTCCATCTGAAATTATGATCAAGGAAACGTGCTGTAGAGGGGACATTGTAAAGCCTGACTTGGTTCTTTGTCCTGCATTGAAAATAGTCGATCTACAAGCTCACAACGTGCCACGCTGCAACTTGCTGTCATGCTGTGATAACTCTCTACATGGGTTGAAATGTGGAATAATTTCAATCGACATTAAAAGTGATCCAGAGCACAGATAACAAAGAGCATGTTTAGCTTATACACTACATACAGTTTTCAGACACTTTCAAGTTTGTTTTCAAGTTTCAAGTTTTTCTCATCAATCTACACAATGCTCCACAATGACAAAGTGAAAATCGTTTTTTGGAGTGATTTGTAAACGTATTATATTAAACATAAAAGACACAGATATACCTATACAAAGTCAGGTCTACCTGACTGCCCTAAGTCTTCTTGGGAATGATTCTACAAGCTTAACATACATTTCTTCTGGAAGTTGATCTCATTGTTCTTGGCAGAATTGTTTAAGCTCAGCCAGGTTGGATTTGGGAGTGCCGGTGTCCAGCCATTTTCAGGTCTCTCCGGTCCAAAGATGCATTTTTGGGGTCCAGGCCCTAAATCTGGCTGGGCTGGGATTTTCATAGAGTTTTCCTGAAGCCACTCCTGTGTTTTCTTGGCGGTATGATTCTGGCTGTTGTCTTGCTGAAATGTTATCCTTCTCCCCAACCTGAGATTGTAATATGTTTTTCACCCAGGATTGCTCTATATTTTTATAAAACACCACACAGCATGATGCTGCCACCACCACCAGCACCACCGTGATTGACTGTAGGGATGGTATTAATGAGGTGATGCTGAGTGACTGGTTTCCTCCATACAAATCCTTCAAATAGTTCAATCTTTGTTCATTCAGATGCCTTTTGGAAAGTTCCATGCAGGCTGTCTTGGGAGCAAACCCAGGGCAAAGCTGAGAAAGGCAAGAAGCGCACTTTGGTGCGACAGCCTAGCTAACAACGCTGTAGAGTTCAAGACCTTGGTGTTGGCTAGACTGTATTAGTGAGGATTTGGCCAGACATACCCTATACCCGATTGTGCTGTTTGGCTGGGTGGTCAGATCTAGGAAGAATGTTGGCAGCATGAACACTTTCCATTTGAGAATAATGGTGTGCGTGGGCACTTCAGTGCTGCAGAAATGTTCTTGTATAGTCCTTGTATAGTACAGGATTCAGGAGCTCAATTGTGAGTGGCTTAATGGCAAAATGACAAAATGTATGCTTTTGCCTTTTCCCCCTGTGTATTGAATTGATGAGGGAAAAACCTTTGAATCCACCCTCGGCCTGGGGCCCATGATCCATCTTTTTGCAACCCATTTTGATAGCCTAGGGTGGCTCAGGGTAGAAAACAGAGTTAAGCAATTAAAATTGGGACTGACAATTAAAATGGTAAATGCAGCTTTGCCCTCTGTACCCGCATACCTGACAAACAACCTAAAAATGCCCAGGCCCTGAATGAGAAACGGTGATCGGTGTATGTTTGACTGTACCCTGTACCGATTACATTTCTGTTTGACTGTACACTGTACTACTGATTACGTTTCTAACAAAGTATTCAATCAATCAATCAATCAAACCCTGAAACCTAACAAAATGTGTTTTCCACGCCACCAACATTCATCTTCATGTACAACATTAAACATTAACATTTTCTGTAATTGTTAATTTAAAAAAATGTAAACACCATTTTGCACACACAATTTAACCACTTTTCTGGGTATTTCATAATTGGCGAATATTTGGAGAAAATAGCAGATGTACAAGCTCACAATGCGTCAAATGCGACAGCTTTTAGATCAATTTTCAGTGAAGAGAGTTGGTGTAGAGGGAAGAAAGGAGGGGGCCAAGTATAAACCACTGCGGGACCCCAGTCAACAAAGTATATAGCCAGGGTTTAATTCTGAAATGTCAAGTAGGGTCTTATTCATTCTCACTTTTCATCCAGTCTTTCATAACGGAAAAATTAGACCTCTCTGTCTGTACGAATCCAGTGAACTCATATTGGATTTGGGACAGCGAAGGGATTTGAATAATAGCGCTTCACAATTGAATTAAGCCGCATTGTGCTGCAAGTAGCCGTTTCTGCCTCGACGGCGTCTTGCCATATTGCAACTCCCTACCCTTTCAAGATCACCCTTCAAAAGCCCTCTTTGAAATCTACACAAAATGACCAAAGTTTCTAATCCAATATTGCGTCTCACATGTCACTTTGACCTACTTCTGCTTAACCTCAGTCGGGAGGGTTTTTGTGTTTGTGTTCATTACATGTGTAAGCTCCCAGGGTGGCGGACAGTGGGCTCCACCAGCTTCATCAATGTCCTAGGCGTCTTTTGCGAGACTGTCATCCTGAGCAGCTCTCGTCCTCAGTCATGCAAGGTTGCCCTGACTGGTGCCGCTGTGGCCTTGCACAGACGTAGAGGTTTAGCCTGCAGAGAAGAACACAGGCTAACTGTGGCAGCATGAGGGAGGGAGGGACTGAGGGAGTCTGCTCCCAGCTCTTACTAGGAGTGACAGAAAAGCTCTTTTCTGTGTTTCCATCTGTTCCCCCCTACTCACACACTCACATACCCCATACACTGCTGTGCCAGTATTTGATATGACTAGATATTATTAGGATTAGTGATAGCCTCTGGGTACATGCCCCCTATTGCAATATGGCTTTAAAAAAAGAAGGAAAAGAAAATGTCAATTATGTTTTTGAAAATGTTAGAAAATATTTGGCAATAATGACATGCCCAAAATTGGGATGACAAGTTGGTTAAACTGTCTCAATAATCTTATGATTTGTTTTTTCTTTTTAATTTGCCTCTCTTTTTCAATTTGACCTCCCTGGTATCCCTTGCGTCACCCACTTTTAAAACCATGTGTCTTACTAATTTATTATTGGTTATTGTTGGTGTGCTAGTCTAGTTATGTTTTGAAGGTTTGGGATGATGTTTCTGGACGTCAAACTTTAGTTTGAGTCTGCAAAGCCTGCAACCAATCCCACCGCTTGCAGCATGTTACTCCAGTGGCTGTTTGACAGCCAACAAGACCCGGTTGTCAAGAAGCTGAGGATGCTGGATGAAGATTGATGCAGAGTCGGGTTGTTTTCTGATAGACTTTTGTAAGTATTGTTTACGAGTGGCAGAATTCTGCTCAGTATACCTTTTTAATACCTGACTTTAAAGAGACGCTCTCAGCCTGTGGAGCGATGCGATCGGTTTTGATATCAATAATATCCGTTCTTTTGATCAATCTCCACCCTGGGCACTGGGTGTTACTATTTTTTTTTTTTTTTTTTTTTTTTAAAGATATTTTTTTTGCGGCTTACACCTTTTATTGATTTTTTTTTAAGGGATAGAAAGTAGGCTGACAGGAAACGGGAGAGAGATGGGGGGATGACATGCGGTAAAGGCCGTGTCGGGTCCGGGAGTCGAACCCGCGGCACACCGCGACTGGATCACCAGTCCGGTGCCCAGACCGTTACGCTACGGCCTGGGCCTGGGTGTTACTAATTGAAAGGGAGGAGAACTTCGTCCTGTGCGCTCGGGGTGTTAATTGCAAAGAGGGAGAAGTCAAGTCGAGTATGACATTTACTTTGCTAGTTCATAGTTCGCATTGGCAAGACAAACATTTACAAAGTAAAAAGAATTACTCTTATTTTACCGGTACTGTCACCAGAACAGGAGCAGAAATACGATTGGATCACATTCGCTAATAAATATAAATAACACCTTTACACTATAAAAAAATTATAATAAAATAATCTATTCATCATGACACAAAATAATAGGTTCAAATACCGCTCATCAGCCAACCACACAGTTCAAGGTTCAAAGTTGTACTTGTGTGCTTGCTCGATATACATGACACTTTCTGAAAAACCTATGACTCTATATCAGTGGTGCTTTTTCCATGTCATGCCAAGCTTGAATATCTGCTATTCTTTGTAAGAATCGTGACTCACACACGCATAGCTAAAATCTAAAATGACACAGATGCTTTCCCGGTTTTAATGGGTTAAATACAGATCTCAATTTACTGTTACAGTAGGCTATTAGGGATGAACTAGTTGCCTAGTTTGATCTGTTTCCTTTTAATTCACCGATTGATTTTAGTTTAACATTTGTAACAATGTTCGTTATTTATGTTGTAAGCCCAAACCACAGCAGACATAGAATACGCACATCGACAGGCTGGGTGCTGGGCTAAAAGAAACTTCAGTAGATTGGATGGAGCCCGCACACCACAGGTATAAGCAAGACGTTCTTTATTGAAATACTGACAACGTTTCAATCTATTTGATCTTCATCAGGTCATGTGAACATACACAAAAGTTTGTACTTTTATACTAAGGGAGTGCCCCCATTACCCAATCAAAACACCACATTTTGGTGCCCCTCCCATCACTGCAGGTGTGACACGTCAACCCTGAGTGAGTAGGTGGGGACCCAGACATATTTATGTAAATATAGTCTGTTCAGAAATGTAAGCCCAAACCACACCAAAGGGTCACCATGCAACTCCTTGGGTCCAAACGATTGCGAGGAGTTGCATGGTGACCCTTTGGTGTGGTTTGGGCCATTGAATTCAACCAGTTGAATCACTTGGGACGACATGCGTCAACGTGCAACAGGGACAACGCTAAAACCATCTTTGGTGTGGTTAGGGCTTATTACAGTACGTACGTTCCTGTTTTCTGCATTGCACAGAATGTCCCCTCTCGTTCCCTGGTCGTACTTCTCTTAATTACATTTTTCAATGGCAGAAACAATCAGCCGGTTCTCGATACTTTTTTTGTTTTTTAAGATATTTTTTTGCGGCTTACGCCTTTTTTATTGATTTTTGAAGGGACAGACAGTAGGCTGACAGGAAACGGGAGAGAGATGGGGGGATGACATGCAGTAAAGGCCGTGTCGGGTCCGGGAGTCGAACCCGCGGCACACTGCGACTGGATTACCAGTCCGGTGCCCAGACCGTTACGCTACGGCCTGGGCCGGTTCTCGATACTTTGAAGGGAACATGAAAGGCTGGAGTCAGTGGAGTGGTCACTGACGTAGTTATCTTCTCTGCCTTACATTGTTTTCGCAGATAAGTTAGCCTGGGACCGAGGCTAGCTGCATTTAGGGGTAATCAGTACAATGAGTCTCCATGTATGTGAGGGAGAGCAGGCAGAAAAATGTTTGCTTTGAAGAGATAGGTTAGCTGTAGAGGGGAGTTGCACCACAGCTCACACGGGTGTGATTTTTGTATGGAGTTTGGCTGGCTGCCTAATGGTCGTTACAACCCCTCAGTGAGGGCAGTACAATGCAGTATATATATGCTTACCATCTGATGTGATACAGAACAACACTGAAAATCATACACAGAGAGAGAGAGAGAGAGAGAGAGAGAGAGAGAGAGTCTGTGCATAGCGATGAAAAGAATACACCTGTGTGTGTGTGTGTATTATATTGGATGTTGTATTAGGTACAGTAGGCACTTGTGAACACTGTCTATGCTCTGTCTCTGTGGCACATCTTCTCCCCCACAGCTCTGTCACACACACACACACACACACACACACACACACACACACACACACACACCCCAGCGGCACCACCGGCTCAGCTCGGCAGGAGGCTCCTGCAGGGCCGCATTAGGCGCCATAAACTTTATAGCACATTTTTACAGCCCTGCCTCTCTGTATGCATCCGCCATCGCATCCCCCCCCCCCCCCCGTATACATGTTGAACCGCCTCTGCCTTCACGATGGTAGTCGGTACTTGGATTTACCTTTTTCCATGGACAGTGGCTACATGCTAAGCGTGTGGATGCTGGCCAATGTGGCCATTGATTCATATCAGTCCCTCTTTGGTCACTGGAAACCATAATGTGGACGAGGGCAACTTTAGAGCCAGTCACAGGCTTTGTTTTTCCATCTCCTCAGTGACTGAGAAGAGATGCAGTGGGTTCACACAGAGACTTAGGTTCAACGTGAGGGGAAACCAAAGTTGCTGCAGCTATGGGGCTCAGGAGAGAGCCACATTGATGGCCTGTTTATAATCCCCTCCCTACTCTTGCAGTAAGCCCACCGGACCCTAAGGGAGCCCCCCACCTCCAACTCGGCCAACTAGTCCACTCAGCACATCAGATACTAACAAGGTATAGTCTCTCCCTATCAGCCTCAGTGCTCTCATACTGCCGTCATACTTGGACGCACAAGACTAAAGCCACATAATCGCCTCATCAACAGCCAGCTTCCCACTCCGATTCCCCAGACAGCTCCCTGCTTTAATGATTGGTGATATGATCAAGGCGAGATCACTTGCTGCGTCTGCCTTTGCTGTTCTCTTTTTAAGGGTCCCAAAGGAGAGACAGGGTGCTGGTTTAAAATGGCAAACGTCGAGTTTTATCACTTTTCCTTTTGCCTGCACTCTGTTGTGGCCTGGCTAAACTTGTAAACTTGTACTTGTACTTGTACTTAAGGAAAAGGATAAAGTCAGAGTCTGTCATTAGGAGTATTTATGACACCGCTGATGGCACTGGATCTTATTTTATCTTTTTATCTGTCTTGCTTCGGGCGCATCAGCCTCATTGCTATAAACACAGTTGTTGGTCATTGATCCACATTAGATGCCCCTGGTCAGATAGAGGCTGCAAAGCTGCAGCTGTCTAGGCTTGGCAGTAGTATTTAAGGCCAGCACTTGGTGGCAGTAAATGCCTATTGAATGAGCCACTCTGCAGTAACATATGGAGGTGAGCAGCCACATTGTTGCTATGGAATTGACCTAATGGGTTTCTCAACCCACGCAGCTCACCACTACGTCTGCCTCTAATGCCATTTGTAAGGAGCCTGATCTTCAAGGAGGAGAATAAGTGTGAAATGGCTCAACGGCATTCAAATGGATCTGTCTCCTCTGATCAATACTTTCACCTCTCGACTGCAGACAGGGAGTGGAGAAAAGAAGGCAAAGAGACCAGATTCGTTGTCGTTTTCTGTCCTGTGTACATTTGGAAAAGTGAGACTGCATTCTGACATGGCAGCAGACAGCCAGTCTCTTAGGTTCTCTTAGGTTCCCCGGTTCATTTCCTTTAACACTTTACTTGCACTATCAGTGCCTGCGAAGGACCATGCGTTACCTCGCCTCCTATCGACAAGGCCCCTTGTATTGACCACATTTTTATGCAATCGGACCTGAATTATTTATCACACCAGGCGCCACTCTGATGAACAGCACACACTAACAACAAATCGGTCATGCTCTGAGAACTGCACAGTTGAAATCACTATATATCCTCCCCTTGCTCTCCTTGTATGATATATTATGTTCCTTTCATGCATTTGGCATATCGCTATCTCACCCTTCTCATTTCATACAGAACGCTGTTGTTCATCCTCAGATGGCCTCATGTACATTCTGCATCAATTTTTCAAACACTATGCACTAAAAATATTCTGGTAAGAAAGAGACAACAAACAGAAAATAACAACCTTATATTTTGACATAGGTAGGTCAAGCCTGTGGCTCTATAAAATTGTATCGGGCACTTCTTTGGAATTGAGCCAATTAAGGGATATTGGCCCATGGGTTATTTGATGGCGGATGTATAGTGTTGACAATGCTGATGTCCTTGATGTTGGATATAGACCCAGTAGGGGAGCTGACATCCAATCACGGTGAGAGATAGCTGCCCTTCCCTTTATGTGCCGAGTGGTCTTGGGCAATGATGTCTTTTTTCAGGGTTTATTTATTTATTTTCAGGCTGATTGGGATGAATGGCGACTTCACACCTGAAAAGCTGGCTGTGTTGGCTCCAAGGGGAAAACCCCGCTGGAATTGAAGAAATGGCCCAGCAGGTGTCGCTATTTCACATTTTACTGGTTGCAATTCAATATATTGTCAAAGTGATGAGGTTTTGGACAGACTCTACACTTTACAACAGAGATGCCCACGAGTCTCGGAGCTCGAGTCCGAGTCGAGTCTAGAGTCTTTGGGCTCGAGTCTGAGTCGAGTCTAGAGTCTTTGGGGGGCGATTCCGAGTCGAGTCTCGAGTCTTTGCGCTCGAGTCTGAGTCGAGTCTAGAGTCTTTGGGGGGCGATTCCGAGTCGAGAGTCTTTGCGCTCAAGTCTGAGTCGAGTCTAGAGTCTTTGGAGGGCGATTCCGAGACGAGTCTCGAGTCTTTGGGCTCGAGTCTGAGTCGAGTCTAGAGTCTTTAAGGGGCGATTCCGAGTCGAGTCTAGAGTCTTTAGCCACGAGTATGAGTTGAGTCTCTAGTCTCGGTAAAAAAAGAAAAAAAGATCCTCCGGTTTTTAATTAATTTTATTATTTATTTATACGACTGCTCTAAAGGCTGAAATACAGTTGTGATGATCTACACACCCAACCCTAAATGAAAAATATACAATGAATGTTTATCAGAATAGTATATAGCTACATAGCTATATATTAATTTAGGCTCCGCCGCTTTTTGCAACTATATTGAGTATCAATCAAATCAATGACAATTGCGCACTGCACATGACTGACATTCCCCGCTGTTAGTCACCACAGCCAGTTTCAGGAGGAAAGGCAATGTACTCACTTGGCTTGTTAGTTCCAACCTTCTTTTGATTCCATTTCCAGGACAGGAGTCTGATGTCCACAATGTTCCAAAACAGAGCTACAGCTATATCGTCGTGACAACTGACAAGTGACAACTTTAAATTTTACGGTTTACATCAATCAGCCTCTCAAACCCATGGCTTGTTCCAATGTGTAACGTGCGTCGGGCTGACTACCCCCCAAAATAACAGACATATATACAAGCTGTCAACACGCCGTTTCATGGCGTGTTGAAAGCTTGCAGATCTGCTCTTTTTGACATAATCAATGATGCATCATTGTTAAACTAAACATTTTTATAGCCATATAAGCCTGTAGGTAGTACTGTAACATTATGTTGGCAAGGTGGGCAACATACAGTATATGGAACTCGACGTTAATGCAGTAAACATTAATTACGTAGCCTAGTGTTTAATAATGAGGCCAGCAGCCGGCAGCACACATGAAACCCCATGTTTCAAAAATGTTCCCTCACAGACAATCCCATCCTCGTATCAACATTAAACAAATGCAAAGTTAAATGAAGCTGGAAGGCTTATGCGGAGCCAAACCTATTTGTTTTGTTTCGCCATTTTAATATTTAAATGTTATGATGAAAGGCTCCACTTGCATCAGTTTGTGCTGGCCTCGCAACTGTGGGTATGAAATCAGCTGAGCTCCGCACAGCTGAGGTTCATTTGCGCAATTGCGCTGCGGGAGGGGAAAGAAAAAGGGATAGGATTGGATTATTTGACTCAATGACTCATTGAGAGTCATTGATCTCGAGTCCAAGTCGAGTCTGGAGTCTTTAGGGGGCGAGTCCGAGTCGAGTCTAGAGTCCCATTTGTGGCGACTCGAGTAAGAGTCTTTAACTCGAGTCACCATCTCTGCTTTACACTAACTTACTTACACTGACTTACACTTTGTTTTCAATCGCTAGTTTAAAGTCTTTTTAAATCATGATATGAGTTTAGCAAATTATATTCCCATTCATTTTAAAATGTTTCTGCGCTTCTACTGTTTTTCCGAGTGAAGACCGGCCCTCGCCCCTTACCTCGCTGCTGTTGCAGGCAATAGCAGTCGTTTCCGGTAGCATTTCGGTACCGGAAGTTCAAAGGTGGCGGATTTCAATTAGCTGAAAAAGTGGTTTCACAATGGTCTTTAGAAACCAATGGAGCTCGCTGCCTGTATGTTCTTTACACTCTGTGGTTGGCTCAAACCCAGTCCTCCACCGCACGGCAGGTTGGAATGGAAAAACTTCCGAGGCCCTTTTAGTGCTGCGGACCCCGCGATGTGTGTAATTACACAGTCATTTAATAAGACAAGCAGCAAATCCACTGTCATGTGTGAGGTGTTTTTCTCCCTCCCTGTCACATTGTCCCATGTTAGCTTTCAGTTAAGCTGTCTCTCCCGCCGACGGCTGTTGTTTGCTAGATTGTTTGTGTGTCACCTCTCTCAGTGAGACGTGGAATTTACCACCACAAAAGAATGAAATTGAGAAGTGGGGGGGTGGGAAGAAAAGTTACTTCCAAAGCCCCACGCAAGTAGAACAAAAGAACAGGGTGGAGGACGACGAATCTTGATGTTATTATTATTGCCGGCAACACATCTTCAGAGCTTCTTGATATAAATGAACTAAGGGTTCTAAAATTGTCATTTGAATTATGCCTTTTATCTCCCTGTGGTTTCTAGTGAAGCGGTTCAGCGTAGGTCTCCAGTGACTCCCCCACGCCCCCCAACACCCTCCCTGTTTGCATTCCTGAACAAGCGCCACATAACTGTAATGAATTCTATTATTTTAAAACCAATTACTGTTCGTTGGGAGCTTTCTTCGCCGCCATCGCGGTCGTTCTCTGTGGAATTAGACTATTGCTGCAGCGCGGACTAACCACCCATACTAATGTTGTTTACTGGTGTTAGTATGCCTAGCCCCCCCCCCCCCCCCCCATGCATACACAGGACTATCTTTCCAGAAGGACCCAATTTAAGCGAATCAGACCAATGAATTACTGTTTTATGGTGTTTTAGTTGATACAGAGTAGGATAACATACCTTTGTTTTTCTTTTTCTTTTTTAAAGTGGGGTGGGGAATCAATTCAACACACCCCTTGATCAATACAGCATATGAAACGGAAGAAGCTTGAAATGAAATTCTGGAAATAAATTACATACTGTGTGCTGTAGTTTGTTGATCACGAGCTGTTTGCTATTTGACGAGAAATTCAATGCAGTTTTAAATATTAGTTTTTATTTTAGTTCTTGAACAGCATTGATGTGATCATTTGCAGTAGTAGTACACCCCTCCCCAAAAATAATATATATTTTTTTATATTATATGGGATCCAGTCTATCAAATATTCCATGATGTCAGTCATCTATGACGGGGGTCTTCAACAGGGGGCCACCAAATCCTAACTTATTTGCATTACTTGAACCCTAGAAGTGAACAACCTTGAGCATTGGTGCAAAGAGAATCATCTCCTGATGAACGTCTCCAAGACCAAAGAGGTCATCGTGGACTACCGGCGGGGAAGGGAACCACAACTTCCCATCACCATCAACGGCGCTGTGGTGGAGAGGGTGGAAACCTTTAAATACTTGGGGGTGAACATCCACGAGCAACTCAAATGGGAGACACACACAAATGTGGTGGTTGCAAAAGCGCAACAGCGCCTATATGGACTCCGGCGCCTCAAGAAGTTCGGTCAGAAAATCATCAGGAACTTCTACAGAGGGACTATTGAGAGCCTGCTGACAAGCAGCTTCATCAGCTGGTATGGGAGCTGCACAGACAGAGACCACAAGGCTCTCAGGAGGGTGGTGCGCTCGGCCGAGCGTATCACTGGATGTCGGCTGCCCAGTCTGGAGGAGCTGTACAACCAGCGCTGTCTCAGCAAGTCGCGGAGAATCATTAAAGACCCCACACACCCCCATAACAGACTCTTCGTATTGCTGCCCTCAGGAAAGCGGTATCGAAGCATCAAAGCCAGCACAACCAGGCTCAAGAGCAGTTTTCTTCCCCAGGCTGTAAGACTGCTAAACAAATGAACAATGCACTTTATTTATGTATTAAGGACTTGTGTGTTGTCTGTGTTCCTTTAAAAACCTTTTAAAACCTTTTACATGGGTTTTATCTGAGTTGTTTTTAACCTTTTAAATAACCTTTTAAATGGGGTTGCACTGTTATTTATATTTTATTGTGTATTGTGGAGCACCCCAACCTAAGTTTTTCACAATGCTGTACTTGTACATCTGTGTGACAATAAAACTCTTGAATCTTGAATCCCATTCCTATGCATTGGCCGAAAATAGCAGAACTACAAGCTCACAAGGCCTCACGCTGCAAGGTGTTGTGATGTTGTGTGGTGGGGGTCCCTGCTTTATTTATCTCTCAGCTAGGGGTCCTTCGGTTGCACAAACATTGAAGAATCCTATTGTATCTGATGTATGACCCCACATTTGAGGAAAGTCAGGCACCTGATTGACTTCCATTATAGAATTAGTTAAAGTAAAAAGAAAAAAAGTTAATTATTTGGCCTACTGACAGTGTGCACAAGAAATGTAGCACAGATCTGTCCAGCAGTTTGCAATATTAGCTAATAGGACGACAGACGGACAGACAAACCCATGACACACAGACACAGACCCACCCTCTTATAGATTGCTTGGCACCTGTGGAGCCACACCTAAAACTGATGTCTTACTCTTAGGTGCTATTTACACGAGGATGGTGTTCATATAAAACGTCAAAATAAAGTATCGTTTGCTGCTGTCATTTAGACAAGAACCGTGTTCTCAGGAGGTGAAAACGCAACGAAGTGAAACCACCTCCCAGAGTGGAAATCTTTGAGAACGCCGTATCCTATGGTCTCCATATATGTAAACAGGCAAAACGGTGAATCCGCAAAACTTATGACATCATGGCTCACGTTGGCTCACAGCGCACATGTTTATTACATTGATGCAGAGCCATATCATTATGATATAATGGAGTTCCTGAACAAGCCTCCCTCCTCGCCTACAAAGTGCTGCTCATCAGCGATGGTGAATGTAAAACCATGATGTAAATAAAAAGCCTTGTGATAGGCGGCAGCAGCGTTTATGTAGCCTAATGTATTATAAAATATATACCATCCCGTGGCGAGCCCAGAGCAGTGTTGCGCCGCTTAGGGCTTCTTCTTGTACGTGGGTGACCTGTCTATTTGGCAGCCCGATATCGCCACCTAGCGACAGTATAGCATAATAGCACATCATATCATAACGTGTGTGTTCTCGTGTAAAGGGTAAGAAAAAATGAGAACGCAACGGGACTTTGACGTGTTATATGGAGATTGTCGCCGTCTAAAAGAGGCCTTAGTATTGCGTATTGAGCTCATCAACCTGCACACGCTGATGTGCAGGTCAGCCATCAGTGTATGAATCTGTGTCTGAATGTAATGTACAATCTATGTAAAGTGCTTTGGATAAAAGCGCTATATGAATAAACCATTTTTTGTTCATTTCAGACATCAGTGAAAAGATTTTTATTTTTATCCACAGGCCAATAATTGAATAATCTTAGTTTATTTATTTTCTTATCCCATTTAGATGGAATCAATGCTGTTGTGCTATACACTTTCCTCACTGCACTAAAGCATTCACAAATCTTATCACCATGGTTTTGCCCTTGATCTCCTCCTCCATTACGTAGCACCGCAACTCTTTTGTGGTGGATTTCCTCCCGATAATGCTTTTTCTTCGTTTTAATATTATGCTTTTAGTCCTCCAATGCTGTCTTTTATTCAGGCTCTTGAGGCATCTGCGTAGGACTTCAGTGGTATGGAAACTAAGTTCTGGCCAACTCCACACAGTGCAGTGCCGTGCAGTGCAGTGCAGTGCAGTGCACGCACACCACATATAGAAAGAGAGAGCTAACGTTTACTCAACCTCTGCCCTAAAGATTGATTTAGATTCATTTATAGTTTATTTAATAAGATGAAAGGTTACCTCCAAGCAGATTTTCCCCATAATTGACCAATTTCTGTACCGCTCGATAATCATTCAACTCAAACCCCTCTCTCTCTCTCTCTCTCTCTCTCTCTCTCTCTCTCTCTTTCCAATTAAATTATCTCTGTCTCTCTCTTTCACTCTCCAACTAAATCTATCTCACTCATCGCCAGCTACAGCTACTTTGAAACTCTTGTGACAAGTTGATCGTGAAGATGTGAAATATTCAACATGTTGCATATTAGAAGTGACTGGGCAGGGATCTGAAATCGGGGTACAGCTACTGCGACATTACTCAGCATCTCTCTGAATGCACCCCTAATTAGCCCACTTTGCCCAGCAGCTGTCTGCTATTAGCGCCCTTTGTTCCAGATGTTATCTCATTAGAATGGAATTGATCATCCTAATGACTCCAGGAGAAGATGATTGGTCCACGTTAGTGTGACCCCCCTTCCCCACCCCCCCTGAGGTCAAAGCGCAATGGTTTCAGCCATCCATATATGCAGTCGACAGGTTAAGCATGGCTGCCTTTGTTCTCCAGCAATGTGGATTTATTTGTGTAGTCAAGTCAAGGGAAGAGTGCACATTGGACATGAGGGGAACGATGCAGGGGAGTGTGTTTTGTTGCTAGCTGCGAATGTAGGGGGAGCGCAAATTGTGTTTGCCCTCGTACGCCAATGCCTTTCACACTGTTATTAGGCTAATGCTCGCATACACGCTTCCCTGTGTCTGAACTTAGCCATTGAACGAATAATTTTGCTTTCATAAATGGACTGAATTGAGTTTGAACTAGATGTTTCTCTTTACTTTATATTATGCCCCATTTTGAGGGTGAAGGCCATCAATTTCTCTACCAGCCAGCCACCCTGTCTGTGACTGCAAGGCTTTCTGAAGGCTGACTAGAAGCAAGGACTTGTCATTTTGGCATCGCATCTTTATTCAAAACATCCATTTGATATCCTGCCTTCAGTGGTGCTTACATACATATTGAGTGTTCTTGTTCAAAATACGATCCAGCCAAGGCGTGTGGGTGTGCGTGCATGCGCACGCGCTCATGCACCTTACAGGTGATGTGGTTGAGTGTTTAGTTATTTTCTTTGTGGCAGACGGGCAAAGGGTTCACAAGGCTGTGAAGCAGACTGTCTGCTACCTCTCCTGGCTGTCAGCACAGAGCATGAAGCAGCCTGATGTACTGTATACCTAGCTGTGCCTGATGTACTGTATACCTAGCTGTGATGTACTGTATCCAATCTGCAAGCTCACAAGTTGTGAGCATCTGCAGCTTCCTGGCCTGCAACTGGACGCCTCGCAATCCCAACCAAACGGATGAGCCATTGTACATTCATTGCGAGTAACAGGAAAAGAGAGAGGGAATGGGAAAAAACGGAATGGGAGAAAGAGAAGGCAAAAGTGAACAGGAGAAAGAAACAAAGCCAGAGGGAACGGGAGAAATGGAGAGATGTAACATAATGAGAGGGAGGGAATGAGGGAACCATAGATAGAGAGCGAGCGGGTGAAGAGAGAGGGACAGAAACCGAGAGAGAGAGACAGACGGAGAGAGGTAGATGGAGATGCAGAGTGATGGAAGGGTGTGGGCCTGGCGTAAAGACAGGAAGGGAGTAAGGAGCATTGAGACTGGGAGAGGAGACATGGAGCAGTGAACTGTCTTAATGCACTCCTCCTCCTGTCCCTCCCTCTCAGCACCCGGCACTGTAACTAATCCTGACTTGGCCCATTCCCCTGCACCATGGTGCTGGAGTGGAGCTACCTGGCCTCCTCGTCCACATAATAAAATCCTGGGTGTTAACTGAACTTGAAAGTATGAAAGTGCTCTGAATTATATTTTAACATAGCCTATTGTTGTTTGTTGTTAGAGTGTCCTTTTTTAATTTATGTTGCATCATTGTTATGCTGTAGTACCTGTATTGTTTCTCATTTTTTTGGGGGGGACTACGGCTGAAAAGTAGCTCATGTGCAGCTTGTGTGTATTACACCTGTCTTGTGTTCATCAGTGTGCATTGTTCCGACCAAATAAATACATAAAGTAAAGTAAATTCATGAAAATTATGGTAATGGTCCCTGCACTAACGACCAGAAACCCCCAAATGGTCATAGCCTCTGGCTACTGCCCCCTACCGTAACATGGCATTTAAAACGTACATACACACATACATACGCACGCACGCACGCACGCACACACGCACACATACATGCATACATACAGCTCCGCATAGGAGTGGCTATCCTAGCACCACTCAAAAAGCTAACAAAAAGAAGAAAAAGCTCTACAATGGATCTACAAGCTAAACAGCCCACGTAGTCTCTTTTCACTATTTAAAAAAAAGTAGTCAAACTGGCACAAACATCTTATGAAATCTTATGAACTTAATTTGAATTGATATAAAATATTATATATATATATATATATATATATATATATATATATATATTGTATAATTGTTTTCCAAATTAGCTCCCCACTTTGACAACCTGTGCTTTAGTGCTCCTTATATGACGAACATTAAGAATGGTTTTGAACTCTTGTATTTGTTCGGCACCGCTCGCTTACACTTGACACACAATTGTGTAGTAAAACAACCGTTGCTTAAATGCATCCATCTCCGTCGTCGGACTTTATTTATTTATTAAGACTTTATGGCCTAATCAAAACAGAGCGCCATCAGTTTAATTATAATGCGCTCGCCTTGAATTGGGATAGATTGTTTTTATTTGGAGCACTAATGAATTTTTCATCAGTTTGTTATATTAACATCAGGCTACTGTATCTTAAGCTGTCGAGGGGGGAAACAGCCAATTACATGGCGTTGTTCTCCATGATGGACAAGTGTTTGTTCCCCGTCGAGTGAGAAATAACTTGTGAAAAGGCCTTCCAGGGGCAAACCACTTTCTCCTTCAGGTGTAGGAGGACCCTGTACGAAAACATAAGAAAATTGTGTGAAGCATGACAGGTCGCTAAAAGAATTCCCCAACCCATCTTTGTCCAATAGGCATGTTAAATGACGGGGATTTCTCCATATAAATAATCGATCATTTCAGTAGCAAGAGCATCAAAATCTATGGTCAACAAAGCCTGCAGTACGCTATGCACTGGACAAATGGACATACGAGGGAGAAATCAACATTTAACGAGTTTCCATGTTGCACGGTAAGACTGCGGTCATTAGTATTATTGCCATCACCTTGGTGGGTCAGTTGTGTAAGTGTCCTGACGTTAAGCCAACATATGTTCAACAACACAGCCATCCAAAATATCACTGACAGCTATGAGGTGGCGCAAGCTTGACCTGCATAGTAACAGTTTCTAAACTATTTGGATTGGCATTGGACAATCGCTTTTTGGGTTGGGATTTAGCAAAGGGCTTATTACACAACCACTTAAACCCTATATAATTAGTTAACCGGGTTTCCTCAGTAGTCTATTCTAGGCTCCTATTTTCCCTCTACTCAAAATATTTTTGGAGAAAATAGTCTCAACAAATTCATTGCAGAATAGGGATGCTAGGGTTCATGTACTGTAGTTTTCACGAGCGTCAGTGCAGCTCTACCCAGCATTAGCTTTTGCGCTAGTCCGTGGTGTTCATCTGTTCCTCCTCCTTAACTCAGTGCAATCTCTTTATTCAGCAGATGCATTGATTCAGTTTGTTTTTTGCTTGGGGTCGACTGGCAAACGGAGATTCTGACATTCGAGGGACAGAGGACTCGCGACTATGCAGATTTGTCTAAGTGTGACGTGAACCCAGGCGGCATAGCTATATGGTAATGAGTTTTCTCAATCGCCCACCCCAAAACCCCATTTTGGAGCTATTCTAATGGGATATGAAGGGAACATAATGATGTGTGGGGCCTTGTTATTTGCCTTTGTTCACAAAACACTTGCCTGGGTTATTGCATTTTACGGTTGGAGGGCTTGATCACTCGTATTATGGCTGTGTAAATGGGAGTCAATAAATTACCCGCTGATTAAAGATGATGCCCTCACTTTAGGTGCGGGAGCCATTCTCTATGCATTGTTGGCATGAGTCTTTTCAACTGTACTAGTTTAATCACTCTAATTCCTCTCTCATTCTTGCCCATTGTTCCTCCATCACTCTCCGACTCACCTCTGACAGTTGAACATGGCACGATGCGAACAACTGACTGTTGGAGAGCATCAGTAGGGGATGAAAATGAACTTCCTGTGTGCCTGCACTTACCAATGAAATCTCAACTAAGGAGACAAAAAAGGAAACAACGGAGCCCATGCATTTGAGATGATCAGTGAGTGATCAGATCGGATTCAGACATCGTCGACCTGTCTGCATTGCCGTCCAACACACAATCTTTTCTTAGAATTGGACGGAATGATTTAGATCAAGAGTTATTCACGTTTTAAGATTTTCCATCTCGTCGGCTAAACGGGGGGGACATTTTCGATGATGTCCCGCTGTTAACAGACGCTCCCAGCCTGTGGAGCGATGCGATCGGTTTTGATATCGATAATCTCTGTCCCTTTTGATCAATCTCCGTCTTGAGCGCTGGGTGTTACTAATTGATAGGGAGGAGAACTCCGTCCTGTGCGCACAGGGTGTTCATTGAAATAATCAATTTAATATATTTTACAAGCTCAACGTGTCGCATGATCACACCGCAGCACTGTTTTTGCCCATTACTGTTTTACAACAAAGTATAAAATATAGTATTATATAAAATATAATAATAATAATAATGATAATATATAATTATCAAATTTGAATATCGATATCAATTTGTAATTTATTTTGTAGTAAAAATATGTGTGTCTGTGCGTGCGTGCACACACACACACACACACACACACACACACACACACACACACACAGACAGACAGACAGACAGACAGACAGACAGACAGACACCCCTAATGGACATCTACTGTACATATAATGGAACACAGAAGTTCAGTAAGACACATTAGTGGCTGATTGGCAAATGTACAAAAATATCACTAATTGTTTTCATTTTCCATGTCTATATCAACCGAATTACCATTTCCTCACCAATTACCCTTTTTCTAAATCTGTTTACCAAAGTACAGTAGTGGGTTTGTTATTTACTCAAGCAATTTTTTTAAAATATATTTAAGTCTCCTTATAGCAGCAAAAGCCCCACAAAGTTTACTTCTGTATAGTTATTCAAACTCGGCCACATAATTACTTGTGGCCTTTTTATCTTATTCATAAATGCAGCTCTTCACTGAAGACACTTTTTTTTGTAATTTTATTTTCATGTTGGTTATGGGAAAATAAACAATGTTAATATGAATAACAAAACATGCTGGCCCAGGTCTGTAAGCCCTGGGGAGGGGGATAGTCCCAGTGCATTTCTGCTGACCCCTTTGGTTTCAGGGAGAAAAATAAATGCTGATCACCCCCCCAACACCCCCGCCCTTCGTTTCATGCTTCTTCAAAACTGATTCACACCGTGGAATAGCCTCCAACTTCATTCTCACACAAAACATACTAAGTCGCCAAAAGCACATGGGAGACTCGCTATAGGCCATTACGGGGCCGGAAGAACCACAAGCCAGGCAAGATAGTAATGTGTTTTTATCCCCCCTCTCCATCACCCTCGTCGTCGCCAGCACACGGCCTCCGCTGTCTTCCGATGACAAATGAGAAAATAACATCTCAAAGCACAAATAAATGAAATTTGGTGTGGCAGCTATCACTTATTGATTTTGTTGGCGGTCCATGGCTTTGGTGGGAGTTATAATTCACACGTGGCTGCATAAACAGCCAGTGATTCCTGTTTGATATGCAGTGGAATATGACATTTTGTTTAGCGAGTGATAGGCACACATGAAGACAGGGAGACCCGGTTCTATTCTCTGAAGTTGCCCCCCCCCACCCCCCCTCGCCCTGCCCAGTTTGCCGTGTTCAGCGTCTCTGAGATCACTAATTACCACATCGCTAATGAACAATCTACAAGGGTCTTTCTCCAGAGGCACTGCAGTTTTTCCAGCCAGGTGGTTGGGAAATATGTTGTTCACATTCTCTTAAGACCCTCCTATGGCTGAAAACCTCCGTTGGTAAAATAACCGTGTACCAAAAAGTCAATTTCGTACTGTTAACGGTTCCACAATGCCTTGCGGCTATTCTCCCATGGTGCTGAAAGGCGAAGTTAAAACACTTATTATCCATACCTCAGGTGTGACATGCCTATTCCTAGTGGAAGTTCCCCTGCCTGACTAAACAACTACCACCTGACTTTGTAGTCCCATGGCTGACTGAGGAGAAGGAGGAGGGGGGGATAATGAGGGCAGCTGGATGGGCCTGGGGGCTGGTGCTACTGTTAGCCGTGTACCAGTCACCACTCATGTAATTGTCCCCCATTAATTGGTGCAGTATAGTAAACTGCTACAATACTGCCATAC
This sequence comes from Protomyctophum parallelum, assembly GCF_964188405.1. NCBI lineage: Eukaryota > Metazoa > Chordata > Actinopteri > Myctophiformes > Myctophidae > Protomyctophum > Protomyctophum parallelum. Next base: position 17,813,161 of record NC_139711.1, on the reverse strand, counting down.
TGTAATTTGGTCTGACTGAATGACAGTTGAGTGATGAAATGACTTCAGGAGGGTCAGAAGGCATGTCGACCTGCCCTTGCTCTGTGGCACTTGAGCCAGATGTCATTAGAATTGTCATGTTCATACGGCAGCAAAGATGTTTTGCTACCGCGCTGAGCGACCAGTGTGGTTTACTGATGAGGTGTTCAGCAGAGCATGGCAACCATGAGCAGGGAAGGCCACTCTTTGTCTGTCTCTTTCCATCTTTGTCCCCCGTAGCCATGTCTTTGCCCTTGCCATGCTCTAGCTCGCTTTTGTCTCCTGCAGAAAGACTGCCGGGTGCCGGGTGGGCCATGGTGCACTTGGCTTTTGTCATCAACATGCTCATGTATGTTTCCATCACATTTTATGTCCTTGTCTCATTGTTGACGACAGAACTCGACCAATCAATCGACGCGGTGAGAGTAATGGATGCACATGTTGCACCGCATATTCATCCAAATGGATCAGCCGTGGTATTCATAGAGCGAGGGTAATTATGTGTGTGGCCTTGCCGGGGGACAAAAACATAGATGTGAATGGTTTGTCTTATCGAGCTGCTTCAATTGACATGGTCATTGAAATAAAGTTGGTGGTATAGTTACCTTATAGAAGCTCAACAACAACCTTGTGGCTCACCCGCAATACCCATCAGTAGCAATATACTAACATGTAGTCGTAGTGTCTGTATGCAGAATTCCGTGGGGGGTGTATGTGTGTGAGAGAGAATGTGAATGCGCTCATGTGTGTTGTTTACATTTGTACTTAATGAACTTGTTTGGATTCATGCACTGAGACATGCAGTATATTTCGAGTGTATAGGACATGGGATCTCAAAGAGGTGTGTGTGTGTGTGTGTGTGTGTGTGACTGTGACTCCTGGAACAGCCCTCCAGCATCATCAGAACCAATGTGTTAAAAGTCATTTAATGACACTCGACTTAATCATTATTTTACATTTCATAATTAGGACCCAAGGCTGCTGTCAGCTCTGCCGGCCGCAGCTTTTTGCATTTGGCTGTTGGCCATAAATTGACTGGCGCTAAATTAGCCTGGATGACTTCTTCATTAATACATCTGTAAGTTGAAAAATAGCCGCTTCATCTGCTATCGAACAGCCCCTCACACATAATTAATATGCCGTCATATGCCGCCGCAGACTTTCAGTTTATAAGCAGTGTTAATTTGGTTGACTAAAACTATGACGAAAACTGTTTTCCGACTACCCTTTTTCACAGGTGAAAAAACCCCCCCAAAACTAAGCTATGATGACTGACAATTTCAACAAATAAAAGCTAAACTAAAATATTAGGTAGGGAGAGAACCAGTACAACTAAAAGACAAGTATTTTTATGTTTTTCCTAGGTGCTTTCACGTGTCTGAAAATGGACCATCTGCAAGCTCACGACACATTGTGACTTGTGAGCTTGTAGATCGACTATTTTCAGCATGCAACCAAGTGTACAATTGGGGATTACGACGCCATCAAGGCCTATGAAGTACGTTTTTGTCTACGAAATTAACTGTTGCCCCTCGCGACCCGATTCTGGATGAAAATTCAATGTAAATTTAGTTGACTAAAGCTAAAACATTTCAAATGACTAAAATACGTCTTAAACTAAATGTCAACTTTTTTGTTTCAAATTTAGCTGTTAAAATTAACACTGGAGTATATGCCACTGCAGACTTTGAGTTTATAAGGGACTGAATTTTGTGTGAGCCGTGGAATTTGATGTTACGTCTGGTGACTTTGCACGCCTGCAAATGGGAGACAGCTGTTAATAATTATAAATAATAAATATATAATATATATACATCTCTAAGAATCAAGCTTTTTTCCTGTGCAGCGAGTGAGCTTGTAGATTCTGCGCGTGCGTGTGTGTCATGTGCATTATTCTAGTCCCACCACTATATGGAGTACTGCAATTCCTGGTGGGTTTGGACTTTGTACTTTTTATCTTCATCCCCAAATCCTTATTTCTCTTTTCTCTCTGTTTTTATGTTTCTGTTGTATTCATATAATATTTTCTATACTTTCTACAAACTCACAATGCGTTATATTGTGGCGCATTCTGAGCTTGTTGATGCTGCTACTGTATATTAGCTGTTCTTTATGGAAAAAAGGTTGAAAATCTTTACCTTTTTATTTAATGACATGCCCAAAATAGGGGTGCCAGGTTGAAAGTGGTTAAGTCGACTGCCTGTGGGTTTTCTAAACATTTAACCAATGAAAGGCAACTATTACATTTAGCAACTGTTTTGGACATCCACGGATTCTGACGAACAGCAATAGTATTACAGCCGTAGTTGTGAATAGAAATTATGACATGTATTTGCCGGCGAGTAATCATTTTCTATGTATGTACGGATTGTACGCACACATACGTGAATTTCATCATGACATTTCATTAATTATTTATGCCTTCAATGGAAAGCATTGTTTCTGTTGCACATTTAACTCCGCTGTAGAACCCTCATTAATTTGATGAGTTTATCTGCATTCCATCCATCATAGGTTCTTATGATGGCGAGGAGGCAAGGAGTTGTGGACTCACTTTTTATTTAGTCTTTGCTGACTCAATCACATTAAGAATTGCACAAGATTAATCACACCACACCAAGATTTCCAAGAGCTTGAACGTATGTATGCCTGTTTGGCTTGTCTCCAGCAGGCTTTTCCGCTCTATTAAAAAAGTAATACTCAAACAATTTCATGTCAAGGACCCCTAAATTCATATGTATTTAATCGCAGATCGCCATCTGACAATTTCTTGTTCCAGGGACCCCCATAAAAGAAGACTTTGCTGGGGACCCCCCTTGAACCTCCTCAGTGACCCCTGGTAGTCCCTGAGGTTTAAAAACCACCATATTAAGAAAGGGGGGGTATACATGCAAGCGAGAGTGGCAGAGAACGGCAACATTTTACTTGTAGCTGACACTCACAGTCAGACAGCATCAGGTGTTGACGATTTCCGATGCCACCCGTCTCTGCGACAGGTGACAGTTTTGGGCTAGATGACGGTTTGAAAACATCACCTTTTTGGAATTAAGTAAAAATCAACCAACTAAATCAGATGCAGGAGCCCAGGTATCCGCTGTGTGAATACTGCATGCTCCTAGTAGTGGCTGTCTATCACCCTCCAACCTGATATATACTTCCATACTCTGTGTGTGTGTGTGTGTGTGTGTGTGTGTGTGTGTGTGTGTGTGTGTGTGTGTGTGTGTGTGTGTGTGTGTGTGTGTGTGTGTGTGTGTGTGTGTGTGTGTGTGTGTGTGTGTGTGTGTGTGTGTGTGTGTACTGTGATTGACAGGAGTCGCAATGTGACCCAAATGTTTTCGGTCGTTGCGTGAGTCACTAGCGTTGTGTATATATTGGTGTGTTGCAACACTATGGGAATTAAGTGGGACTTTGTCACAGTTGGGAAGAAACCTTGTATCTCCATATTTCATCTCTTTATGCTTTTATGTAAATAATTATAATATGTATATATAAACCCTTCTGGAAGGTTTATTCCCATTGACATGCCCCAAATCTGAGGATTTTTATAAATATTTAAAAATAAGAACTATTAACGAGCTTTTGACTAAATTACTACATTAGATCCATTAGAACATGAGGCCTTTTTTCCTAATTTCCTGAAAAGTACCTGTCAGTCAGGTACTCATTCAGAAACGGGTCTCATGGTCGCAGCTTACGTATTTCCTGTAGCTGCGGGGTTTCCCTCACCAGGCGCACCTCTTCTACTACAGTGAACGGTAGAGTGACTGATGTTAGTCTTTTACCTGTTACACTAACATTACAAAGATGCCCAGAACATCAAGATGAACCTGTGAAAGTGAAAGGTCCTGAAACATACATAACGTCAGCCTTACCCAATACCCAATCTTTCTGTTTTATGAATACAAGGCTGCCGTACTTTATACCTCATACTTTAAATGCTTAGTATTATAGTATGCAGTAGTCCACCTACAGGAAATACGTAAGCTGCGACCATGAGACCCGTTTTTGAATTCGTCTATAGGGCCAGTGCATAGGGAGGAGTTTCACTCAGAACGGGTTATTCTGGTCGCCATTTTCCTGCCTAGTAGGCTATAGACGAATCCAGGAACGGGTCTCATGGTCGCAGCTTACGTATTTCCTGTATGCAGACTCGACGTAGCTGCAGTGTTTAAACCCTCACCAGGCGCACCTCTTCTACTATAGTGAAGGGCAGAGTGACTGATGTTAGTCTGCCTCAAACGTTACTCTTTTACCTGCTAACATTACAAAGATGCCCAGAACATCGGGATGAACCTGTGTAGTTTATGGCTGCTCCAACAGTAGTGGCAACATAAAAATAAATAAAAAAAAGAATGTCAAAATATCCACCGCGGTGGCTGAGACCAGAGCCATAGAGTAAGCAGTGAAAGATACATAACGTCAGTCTTACCCAATACCCAATCTTTCTGTTTTATGAACACAAGGCTGCTGTACTTTATACCTCATACTTTAAATGCTTAGTATGAGGTATAAAATACAGCAGCCTTGTGTTCATAAAACAGAAAGATTGGGTATTGGGTAAGACTGACGTTATGTATCTTTCAGGACCTTTCACTGCTTCGTCTCAACCGTTACTCAATGGCTATGGTCTCAGCCTCCGCGGTGGATATTTTGACATTCCGTTTTCTTTCTTTTTTTTTATGTTGCCACTACTATTGGAGCAGCCATAAACTACACGGGCTCATCCCGATGTTCTGGGCATCTTTGTAATGTTAGTGTTAGTAAAAAGCAGGTAAAAGAGTAACGTTTGAGGCAGACTAACATCAGTCACTCTGCCGTTCACTGTAGTGGAAGAGGTGCGCCTGGTGAGGGTTTAAACCCTGCAGCTACGTTGAGTCCGCCTACAGGAAATGCGTAAGCTGCGACCATGAGACCCGTTTCTGGATTCGTCTATAGTAGTAGGCTGGTATAGGCTACATTTTCCAGCCTCACTGTGGAGATTAATTAAATAAACACTGTATGGTTTGGGTGTCAGATGACAAAATAACATAACCTTGATCCACAACAGTAATGGGTCTGCCACTCTGCCCTGTCTGTTTTTATACCCTATCTTGTCCATTCCACTGCAGCCGTCAGAATTATGCTTCCATTGTAGCCTTGCAGTGCGTTGACTGTCAGAGATACCCAAATCAAAGAAACCATACAGCATGTATTTAATTATTTGATGTCAGCTGACAAAATAACATAACCTTCAGCAACATTCCCAAACACATGTATGCTCTGCTCTCTACCTGTCCTCAAACGAGCATGACAGTGTAATAAAAAATAATAACGGTCAGATCGCATACAGACAGATTATTTATTTACTGCAGAGAGAACACATGTTTGACTGATCACTCGTCACTCTCGTGGTGTTTCCCCCTCTCCCTGGTTCCATAAGGATACATATGTCCACATGTCTTCTCGTCAAGTAAGATGTAAACATTGAGAACTGTTTTCACGTTAGGGGATGGGAGATCCCTATCAGATCAGAACACCCGAACATTTTCTAACTACGAATAATAATACCGCCGTCGTTCCAGAGCCATATAGTAGAAGAATTGTGACATGTCAAAGATAGTAGAGCGATGGAAGATGGTGTACTGCAGTGACAGTGTACACACCAGCGTCACTGAAAAGCAAACTTAAGAACTACAGACTGGCAGCCAAGTAGCCTACTAGCCAACATGTAGGCAGGAAGATGGCACCCAAATAAGTCAAATTCCAACCGAACGCATCACTATGCCCTCCCCTTATACTGTAGTAAATGTTTCCAGAAAAGGGACAAATAGGTGGCACGGTGGTCACCTCCTCCGCATCATCAGTGCCCATACCCGAGGCGGGGTTGGCGAAAGGGCCTTTCTGTGTGGAGTTTGCATGTAAATCGTGGGATACAAATATTTAAAAGAAAAAGAAGAAAAGGGACAAATACATGCAAGAGCTCCTCTATTTCAGTGTAGTTTAGGTTTGCCTTTCTGAGTTTTTTCTTGCATCACACTGATGGATCACAATGCTCTATGCTAGGCTATCTGGAATTAAATATTTCTGCGATCTCTTTAAATCATGATTTGAATAGAAGATGCGGGGCAGGAGGAGGCCTCCGGCAACATTTTTACATTATATTAAATGTCTCATTTGGCCAGGGAAACTCTCGCACAAAACAGAAGAAGAATACAAATGGTAGAAATCTCCCATGGTGGAGCAGCATAAAGACATCATTCATCCCTCTACTCCTCTGCTTATGAAGCGATCTGTTTTCCTTGCAAGTTTTTCTTGCTATTCATAACTGGATTTCAAGCCCCAAATCTAAATAATGCCCATTTGCCAGGGTTTTTGCCTTCCCGACAATTACCATCAAGTGGGACGCGGGGGCAGGAGGCTCCCACGGCTGATGGGAGCTCATTGGGGGGAGGCCAACCATTTAGCCGCTGTCCCCCAGGTCCTCCTCCCCACACCCTGAGACGCTGACGGTGTGGGGTGTCGCTCATTAACACAGTGGAGATGAATCTTCTGTCACAGTAGTCTTAACCCGTTAAAACCCAGAACGCATCTGTGCCATTTTAGATTTTAGCTGTAGCACATTGGATCTCAAAGTGATGTCCTTGGGGTCGTTCCAGGGTTGTAGTTAATATTGCATCACAATCATTTTAACCTATTTAACCAAAACATTTTATACTTTGGATATAAAAAAATAGCAGATATACAAGCTCATAACCCGTCACTTTGTGCCACACTATGAGCTTAATTTTGGAATAAATATAATTTGTAAAGCAAACTTTTGTAACTCAACTCGTTGCTTCTGGGACATCCCTGGAACAAAATATTTTGAGATGGGGGTTGGCGGCCAAATACATTTTGATATGTTTTTCAGAAAACTGTTAGGATTTAGAAGGCATTTGTATAATCGGCCTCAAACAGTGTTCAGGTGGGCCTGTATTGTTGTGCCAGTTAAAGACTATCTGGCCACATGCCAGCTTGTCTCCTTCCTGCCTCCCATTGTCTTTTTCTGCATCGTACGTTGTCCTGGCTGACTGCTTTGTGTGACTTGGTGAATTAATTCAATTTCTCTTCAGCCACATGCAATTACTATACCCTTATAAGGCAAGAGTAACTCGGGGGTGTTGGGGGCTCTGCAAAAGTTTGTCTTAATGTCTTGCCACAAGTGCCTTTTCGGCACTCATAATTTATTTGTTTATTTTATTGCTGCTTATTATTCACTCAAGCAGAACTTTTGAGGAGGGAAATTGTTCTTTCTCTCTCAGTTGAGATAATTGCCTTTAGTATGGAGTCAAACTAGTGGTGACTTGACCATGAAGGAGGAGACTAAAGAAGGTAATTACTGTGTGGAGATGGTTTTTTCTTTTCCTTCCTGCAGAGGATAAAAAATAAATAAATAAAAAACGACCATGGAGATGCCATCAATAAGGACAAACTCTCCCCAACCTTTTCCCCACGCAATCTTTAATGAAGACCTTTACTATTGGCTTAGATGGATGCGAGCCGCTCTGCAAAGGCAAGTGATGGAGAGGCAGGTAGATGTTTATTTAGGGCCAGCACACGGACAGATGTATTGGAATGGGGGGGGGGGGGGGGGGGGAGGCGCATTAAGACCTTGGTGATTAAGGAACAAAGTTGATGGAAAACGAAGTGCTATTGACAAGGCTTTGTCTTCCCTCTGTCTCCCTGGTGTACAGAGTCCGAAGCCCCTGCCTGCTCTCCTCGAGGCTAAGCTACCCGACTGGATTCACAAAACTTAAGAGGGATTGATTGCTCTGCAGCATCCTTTTTTTTGCAAGCCCAGTAGTGCCGACGAATCGATTTTTTTTTGCCGGCCGGCACTCGGGAGCGCGGTGGTCTTACGTTTATATTACTGATGCTCATTACTCACCTAGTGTTTTATCTAGAGTGCCGCTTATTAAAGGATGCAGTACATAATTCATGTTCCGGACATACATGCAAACAGGCAGATGGTTTGTGCTTTGTACATAAGTAGGTACGTACTGTACTGTAGACTGTACCCATCAGAGCCATGCCTGCCTCCCCCCCGCAGAGTGGCCATCTCTTTTTGAGACACACATGCACGCACACACGCACAACCAAATACACACACACACACACACACACACACACACACACACACACACACTACTGTTTTGTATTTAACATCAGTGGTGTTACAGTAACTAAGTACATTTACTCAAGTACTGTACTTTCCTTTTTTTCCCCCTTTTTCAATATATATAGTATTTCCAATTTTCTGTACTTTTACTTCTACTCCACTACACCTCAGAGGCAAATATTCTACTCAACTGCAATTATTTGAAAACTTTTGTTACAGTATTTTGTAGATTTTGAAAAACATACATTACCCACTTAAGCCCTGTATACATTTCGGCCTTTTAAAGTCGGCGATGTACAAGCTCACATCACGACGCATTATCAGCTTTTCTACATTTGAAAATTTGTGAAATGGGACAAGTAAATGTTGAAATCCGGACTCTTTAACTGAGTAGTTTGACGTTGCAGTATTGATACTCTTACTTAAGTAAAACAGTTGCATGCTTTTTCTACCACTGCGTATAAGATACACCCACTTTGTCAGTCGTGTGGGCACGTCGTTAAAACAGCCTTGCATGTTGTAGCATCATGTACTTTACCACCAAACACGATATACACTCCTCCACAGTCACCCGGGAAGAGTCCTCCTATACAGAAACACATCAACAATGTGATGTACCTGACATGAAAGCAGTTCCACTGCCTCAGATGTGACACCAGCTCTCTCTCTCTCTCACTCCTTCGACGCTCCCACACACTCCCTTCCTTCTTCCTATAGCGTCTTTCATCAGCAGGGACCATCTTTTTGTCACTTCAGAAGGTGTTTCGCATGCCTGTCACCTTTCCTCTCCTCCTCCCCCTAGCACTTTGGTCTCTCTCTCCCCCTCTCTTTCTCTCTCCCCCTCCATCGACTCTGTTGAATCGCATTACGTCCCTGTCTGTCTGAAAGTTCTGTATTTTGTAGAGTCAACGCTCTGCCGTTTTGGATCACCTTGAAGTTGTTAAGTGGTTACAGAGCGGCGAGACTGCTCTTTAGTGGTTGTTTTCAGAAGAGGGAAAGAGCTCTCTCTCTGTATGTTTGTGCTGTCGAGCAGGCAGCATCGAGGACAAGGAGGAGGCTGCCTCGACCTTCAGCTGGTTTCTGTACACATTAGGAGCCTCTATGAAAAAGGTGGAAGGTTAAATGGGCTTGGATGTTAACTCATCTTCAATTTTTGTTTGTGTATTGTGTCTAATATTTTATGAATTCCTTCTATTTTTGAATATGTATATTTGTATGTGCATTTTATTTCAATGTAACATTGTTAATGGTACTAGATACCAGGGTTGTGACTCTTTCGGAGAGGGAACTCTGGGGAGAGGGAGGGGTAAAATACTCAATCATTTTTGTATGCTATTTTTGACTCATTTGTGACTTGAAAATAGTCATAAAAAAACTTATATTAAGAAACGTAATAACTTATATTAAAAAAACAAGCTCACAGTGCTGTGAGCTTGTAGATCTGCTATTTTTGAAAAATCAGTTATTTCTTTCCATGCAGCCATTTTGATAATTACCTGAAACCGTCATATTTGATACTGATCTTTTGCACAAAAAGAAATCCTAGCTGCAGTACAACACGAAAACCTTCCACCTCAGTGGTACGTAGGCATGTCATGTTAGCATCTTTTATAGTGCTTAAAGCATAATGTATTCCCCTGCTGAGAAAGTATCACTGTGTAAACACATTGGTAAGTGGGCTGAGCCGGCACCGGCTCTCTCTCCAACTGTGTCGACTCCCACATGCTCGCTTAGCAGCTGCTTGGCCGGGGCTCAGAGGGAGCGGGGTGTGTTCACTACACCCAGGACGCATAGCTGGAGGTCTCTACAGCACTCTCCTCTGTTGACATGATGCTCTTCTGCAGCAATGAACCAACCAACGACCGTACAGTAAAGAGTGTTATTTCGACTCCAAAGAGTGAGGGGGGGGGGGGGGGGGGGGTGTTTGTGATCCTTATATGTTTACATGTATGGACAGAGATGGGCAGTATTTGAAATACATGTATTTGAAATACGTATTTGAAATACTTTTTTGTATTTTGTAATTTGTATTTCGCTGAGATGGAAGAAATGAGATGTATTTTGTATTTAAATACATTTTTTGACCCAGTATTTGTATTTTGTATCAAAATACTTTTTCAATATATTTTGCCCATCAGAGATGGGCAGTATTTGAAATACATGTATTTGAAATACGTATTTGAAATACTTTTTTGTATTTTGTAATTTGTATTTCGATGGGGATGGAAGATGTATTTTGTATTTTGTATTTAGATACATTTTTTGACCCAGTATTTGTATTTTGTATCAAAATACATTTTCAATGTATTTTGCCCATCTCTGTGTATGGAGCACATGCAGTGTGTGTGGTTTGTGTGTGTGTGTGTGTGTGTGTGTGCGGGGGCAAAATATATATCCATTTTGGGGTCTTTGGTACGAAAACGTTGAACTACTGGTCATCCCGGGTCAAGTATATTAGTTTCAAGTGGTTAAGGGGTCTTGAGGAATCTTTCACCTTAAGTCTTCCGGTGATGAGATGTGTTGCACTTATTATGATTTGTTGTTAAAATCTGGGTCCCTTAGTAGGAGGCTTGGCACACAGTCTTGAGTCTACAGTAGATCAGTGGTTCCCCAACTTTTTAGCTCAAGACCAAAAAGACAAAGTAGATGTGGCTTCGTTCCACGTTGTGAGCTTTAGCTGCTATCTGCTAGATTTTCACTACTTCATTTGTTTCTCAGATCAAATATTGATATGTGATTAAAATGCATTTTGAATAATTAATTATAATTGACTCACAGCCCTAATATATACAGTATATCATGTAAGAAACGAAGAAAGCTGATATTTACTCGCGACCCATAAAAACTGGTCCCGACCCACTGTTTGGGAAACGGTGAATCTTCTCTGTTGTGTGCAATAGTTCGCCAATCAGGCTCCACATATCTGGTTGACTGTCAGTTTGGCTACTGTTGGCCAGAATGCAGTGTTGTATCCCCCGCAATGAGGCCATGTGTACGGTATTTGAACACATGCATGCTGTGTGTGTGTGTGTGTGTGTGTGTGTGTGTGTGTGTGTGTGTGTGTGTGTGTGTGTGTGTGTGTGTGTGTGTGTGTGTGTGTGTGTGTGTGTGTGTGTGTGTGTGTGTGTGTGTGTGTGTGTGTGTGTGTGTGTGTGTGTGTGTGTGTGTGTGTGTGTGTGTGTGTGTGTGCACCCTGGCAGCACTCACCACCCTTGGTAGGAGAAGGAGATGGCAGCTGCCCAGAATGGAGCTGACACTGACATGTTACACACGCTGCTGTGTTCCTAGCTCCAGGTGTATTGTGCATAATTTGGCAAGTGAAGACCTCCGACCTCTGACATGTAGAAACTTCTTCACTCCGTTATACTGTTGTCTGTTTGTTTGTTTGTTATATATAAATTGATACCTGAATACTGTAATAGTTTCAAAGGACTGTATAAATAACTTCGATAGCTCAGCCAGAAAACCCAAATGTAGTGCTGTCTTCTTAAAATGAGTGAATTGCCCTTTAAATCCTGAATGTACCAAGACAGCAACCATAAAAAATAGAAATACCTTAAAAAGTTATTCGGAGACTGAAGAAACTTCTGAGAAAGGGTTCAGGTTTTACAATGTTTTAGTAGGTAATAAATTCATCAGTGTTAGTGTGTGTGGTTTGAATGCTTCGGCAGATTCAAGTTCTTGAAAGCATGAACATGCCGTGCTTGGGCCAGCTCTGTTAGCATGCAGTGCTAGGTTCTGTTAGGATGAGCTGCTATAAGGTGGGGCAGCCATAGCCGAGTGGGTAGTGTTCTGGGAATCGAAGGTCGCCAGTTGGACCCCCGGCTCACACAGTATTCTTGTCGAAATGTCCCCGAGCAAAGACACTTAAACCCTAACGGCTCCCCCCTGTGCGATCATCATGGATGATGGCCATCTGAGCAGCTATCAGCTGGGTGAAGCTCAGACTGAATTTCCCTTACGGGATCAATAAAGGTCTACTTGAAAAAAAGAAATTAAAAAGCACACCTGCAGTAAGAGATCGATGCCTCTCCAGCCCAGTGCAGTGTGCAACAAAGTGAAATCAATAAACCTGATATAAGATATTTTTCAAACATTACAAAACATCTTCCTGGATGGCCAGAAATTCCTGTAATGTCCACGTATGGGAAACTCCAGTATAGTAGTTATTTTGTAATAATACCAGATTGTGGTTGGAGCAGGTTAAAATGAGGACATGAATACCTCTGAAGCATTTCTCTTCTGCGTTCCTTCATCCTAAAGAAACGTCAGTGTAGTAGCCTTTTCAGCATGATCGTCCTTCACGGCCAGTCAAGACGTAGCTCCGTTCCATTTCCATGTCATTTTCATCTCCCTATGTAAAAGCCATGGCTCCTGTCGAGGCCTAATCCCCAACATGGGGGAGAGAAGAGTGGGTGTTTTAGATGTGTTTGTCGTTGTCCCCCCCCCTACACACAAACACACACACACATACAGAGCTACGGGAATCCCCAGGAACGCTCATGTTGAGATCAGTATGTGCGCATTTATGCACACATGTACAAATTAAGATCCCGGCTGGTCGGGGAAAGGAAAAAAAATAATTAATGCCAGGACTTGTCCACTTTCAACCTGGCATCCACATTCTTTACGCATGCGGAATTCAACTTTTAGAAAATGGACAATATAGAATATCTAGAAAATTAGGGCTTAAGTGTTTAAGAAACATTCCATTCATTATCAAGCAAACATATTATTCCCTGGAGTAATACTAAAATTAAATTAGCCTTTTTGTTTACTGGTCAGATGTTCATGCTGGCCGTTGAGCTTTGAATGAAACAGACACCGGAGAGTAAGCAACGCAGCAACAACTCTGAGGATTTTCTGTCCCTGTGAATCTTTGTATTCTTTGGGAGAAGTGCTGGGGGTGAGAGTGGTGTCTCTGGCATTTTCTTTCAGTTTCTTTTGATTATTGTCTGTTGCTTTTTGTTTTCCCTCAGTGAACAAATGGCACACTGAAATCTTTTTCTCTGCTGGGTTCAATAAACACTTCCTAGAATGATATTATTCTTCTTAAGCACCGGGCCAGGACAGGGATGCAGACTTTTATTAGAAAACATGAATCTTGTCTGTGTGGGAGCTGCCTAAGGAATATAGATGGTGTGCTCTCGCAGGTCGGATGGCATTTGCAGATAAAGTGGAGCTTAATATTTAAAATTATCATTGCGATATCGGTGACATTCCTCAGCTTGATCGCTATGCTTATTGATCGGGTGCCACTTTCGGGAAACGAAAGAATTAATTAAAACGACAAATTGATTTTCCAGATAACAGATTTTATATGACTTTTGTAATGTCACATCTCCTTGGATATGATGAATTTGAAGAGAATAGTGCGGTCAGGTGAATAGTTGAGATTAGAATATCCCCTCTAAATGGATGGAGGACTCAGGACAAAAGTATGAGTAAAACTAACACTCGGGATTGTGCTGCATACTACTGTATAATGTTTATTACAGCTATGGCTTGGTCATGTAACCACTGAAACCTTATAGAGTCCACCAGGGCTCTATACTAAATCAGTTTTTTACCAGCTGCTAGCTGAGTCTATCATTGATGTGCTACTATAGTCCTCTAGTTCAGCTGGTTTTCTCATTGGCTGACGTCACTGTGCTAGTCCAGTTGGCTTTCTCATTGGCTAAACGCTATGTATGTGCACCACACCTACCATTCAGCTCCCAGTACTTCCCGCACGACTTTCCATACCCAAGCAGTGCTACTCATACACTACATGAGTTGGCGATGCCTGGGATTGAACCCATGAACTTGTGCTTCAAAGGCTGAGAGCTCTACCGACTGAGCTACCCGGCGACCCGAACTGTTGACTCTATGACTATATCCCTTATATACGTATATATGACAAGCTGAATCTTTTAATATAATAGATTCAGAAGTTGTGTCAGTCAGCTGCCTGTAATTTGTCACATAGCGTGTGACTTGGCACCATGCTGCCGTTTGATGGAATCCATTCCAGCAGAGATACTGCTTACACATTGGGGTTTCACAGATCATTTCAGAACGAGGGTCCCTGATAAAAGAAAAGTCCTGTCGCCTGTCATCAGACGAAGAATACTTTTATCACACGTTATTATCCCGAGGGACTGGAGGGAGGGTCACCTCCAGAGTTGTACTCATGATTAAACAGTGCTTTTCCTTCTCTGATCCTCCTGTGATGATGAGTTCAGTTTGTCGTTTTTATGCGTGACGTGACCCACATATTGAGCTCCTGAACGTACTTTATCTCATATGGAATGAATGTGAAGAAAAACTAATGATTCAGGCACTGAATTTAAACTGATATTTAAAAAAAGAAACAGAACAGGCTTTTTTCCCCCTTGTGCCCGGATCATCAGTTTTTCTTCATTTTCTTTTATTCCACTTTTTTTCTCAGTGAGAACCTGGTCATTCTGCTTTTTAATGTAATGAATTGCTTTCATTTGTGGAGGCATTGTAATAGATACAATCAGTTTCTGAATATAATAATAATAATAATAATAAATAATAATAACCAGTGAGACACCTAAGAGCGAGAAGCGGTTCATGTGTAGGAATTTTCATGCATTTTGATCAAAGTTCCCGGGAGGAGATAGATTTGAACAGTTTTTCATAATAATTCAAAATGGCGGGTGATCTAAAGGTCAGAGGTGAAAAGTCAGAACACGGAAGTTGTTTGACATGAGGGGACATCAAAGTTTTATTGGTGATGGATGGTCAAACGGTTCATGAGCTATGCCTGTTCAAAGTTTATATTTTCAAATTGCGCCACCCTTTGGTCAATGGTCGTGGGCTTCGCATCCTCACCGTTTGGCATAGCCCTCTACCATATTGCCAAGTTTCGCGAAAACAGGCTGCACAGTTCAGCCAGAACTGCTATTTATGATGGAAGAAGAAGAAACAAACAAACAAACAGTCAAAAACATTTAGGGACCAAGAGCCCCTTCAGGCTTGGTCCCTTAAAAACCTTTCAGTCACTTAAAATAGACATTATTTCACTCTTGACAAGTTTCTATGTTTATGTGGCATCATTTGGGCACAATGTGTGAATTATTGTCAGTGCTGTCGGAACTACAACAGTAAATTCCCTCAAAGGTTTCCGTTATTAGCGTTTGTCTAATCTTGTGAGCCTGTATGGCCTGATGTTGCCAAGCACATGTTTATGGCACCGTGCTCACCCGAATTGGAGCAAATTAAGAACCTCATTATTTTATTTTCCGGATGCAGGGCTTTTAATGATCTTTCAGCAAATTAAATAGCCTCAGGCCTGGACAGGATTAATTAGATAATAAGAATCACATCTCTTTTTTTTTATCTTCCTTAAAATACATCGTCTTGACGGTTCAACGGTTGTCAGGGATCCAGTAGGGTGTTGTTTTAAATGCAGACCAGAGTAGCACGTTAAGAGCACCAGAAAATCCACAAATGACTTACTGAGAAGCATTTATTTTGAACGGGAAATGGCCATCTCGTGTTACCTTACATTACCTAATAAAATCCAAAGAGATTCATCCCATAAACGTTCTGTCTCAACCATTAAGCTGTTTAAGATTATATTTATCAAGATGTTCAGTGGATGAGAGTCCCCCAGAGCATAGTGTTTATATTATCTAACTTAATTCATTCTTGTGAATATGATCGACTTAACCTCCTAAAGGATTATCATTTTTTTATGTAGTAAGAGAAATGCTTAAAATATGCAACTGCATTATTTCCAAAGAGGAAATGCTTATACAGAAAATGTCTGCTTGAGTTCTCTATTCTTCAGCACATGATTACTACAGTACCTGAAATTTAAGCCTAGTAGAGCGGTGCCCGTTGGGCACTGACCTACTTGGAACGATGAAAGTTGGAAATGAATGCCCCACCCTGTTATTATGTCTGTTCTTTTTATGCCCATATATGGAGTTCTTTGTCAGGCATGCCCAAATATTGGAGTCTATGCATATGTCAGAAGGATGTCAGCTCCATATGGAGATCACGTCCAGAGCCCAGGCAGAGAGGCCTTTTGTGGCCGTTCTGGACAACCGTGGTTTCCAACCGACGTGACACTGGGCACTGCACGGGGGTGTGGAACGCATGTGTTGAATTTGAAGTGGGGTGAACGGTTCTCGAGTTACGTGCATTACAGACTTACTCACGTACAGACAGACAGACAGACACGTGGTGCATTTATAGATAGATTACTACAGCGTTATCCATCTCATTTTGTTCATCACTCTGCTGTTCAATTGCAAACCTAGCTTTTTTTTTTTTTTTTGTACGCCCAATATGTTCTGCCCACAGCAGGGGGGGCCCTGGGATGCAGCGTGGGAAATGATTGGCAGTTCAGAGCTTTTCTTCATAAATGAACTAATTTGGGCTGAGATGATGTTGTCAGTAAGCATCATTATGTGTTACGCGCGGTGCCCGGAAAATTGAGGCCAGCCAATAAGGCAAAGGTAATGCGTTCCTTCTGTACATCAGTGCCCATGGTGCATCATTTAACCCTGATGACTTTGTCGTCAATTAGCAGCAGAGATCGCGGCAAGCCGGGTCGGTGTCGTCATTGGATTCCTCGCGACGAAGGAACTTTCCACTTGATGGAGAGGTTGTGATGAGAGGATGCGAAATGATGAGACGGGAGCTGTGGCGATGGGGGGAGGAGGGGGCTGTTCATGGGGGATCCGTGGGCACGATAAACTAAGCAGAGCAGATTAAAGTACTTGGTGTGTGTGCAGCAATACAATTAACAGCAGCCATAGCCAAATCCTATTAGACAAGTGTCAGAGAATTAGTTTGGGGGGGGGGTGCGCGTCATGACCTGTCTTTATTAGATTCTGTCACAGAGAACTAAGCAGATTTAAAACAGCATGTAGTATCAATCACTTACAGTCCTGGAAGATAAACCCATTTACTTGGTGAAAATTGCAGCACTTCCTTCGGTGCGGCAATTGTTCCCGACCTGTGTTGTTGGAGGAGAGATACTGTACTGTACTGACCCGTGTTGTTGGAGGAGAGATACTGTACTGTACTGACCCGTGTTTTTGGAGGAGAGATACTGTACTGCGAGTCTGAACGCAGAAAGCTGATGTTGTTGGGTTCACTACTACACCACTGGTTTGGTTTCTCCATCTGGATTTAGGCTCCTGTGTGTACTCTTCAATTCTTCCTATCCCTACTTTCCCTGACTTACAGTATCTCTTTCTCATCCCTGTCCCTACCGACTCTCTGCAGACAACCTCTGATCCAGTCTCACTGTTTTCATTTCCCCCCCTTTTTTCCCTTTCCCTCTCTCACTTTGTGCAACCAATGCTATTGAAGGCCTCCTGCATCAATATTTATCCGACATTGGGATTGCAGGATGATGCCTGAGGGAGAGTGGAAGCAGGCGGTGGAGGGAGCAGACTGTGGGGACCTCGCCCTGGCAGACGATCACTAAATCATGCACAGATTCGGTTTCCCTTCACAGGGAGGGAGGCTGTGAGTGCCCCTTATCTGAGCGCTGGCTCATTAGATACCGTAGCTATTGGACCCATCGGAGGAAGGTCATCTGGCGGCGCTCACCCATGGTGCCCTGTAGGTCTTAGACTGTTCTCTCTCTGGCTTCGTAGGCACTTGGAGAAAAAAAGAACACTGAACTGGGATTCAGCAAAGTCATGTTTATTAGTTTATAGTGACTCTGCCATGGGAGTTCTATACTCTCTTCTCTCCAACCCCCAAATTCATCTCTCAGATTCAAGGTTATTTTTTTTTGCACCCTGTTCATGACTCCCTACCCCCTGCTACAGAATAAATGTAGTGTAGCATGCCACGCAATCTTAATAAGTGAGGTGAATCATCAGATACTGAGTCGCTGAGGTTTTTGTAGAATTCAATGTGCCAGGCTATGCTTGTAGGGAAAAGAGTATCTCGAGTCGACTACTGCTCAGGTTCTTTAGATGCATTGTCAAGGGTCCTCTTTGACTTGGAGGTCTTGTGTGGGTGGAGAAATGTAATTTAACCATTTAAGCCCTTTTTTGTTGTACGATAAATGGTGAAAATTGCGTTGAAAATTGAGAAAAGAACGTTTGCCCAAAATAGTGATGCCAGGGTTAAAGTGGTTAATGTGCTGGCACATTCCCCTTGTCTGCCTAATCGAGGGGAGGCATATCAAAAGCCTCATCAAAGCAAGAGACTGAGCTGCACGTTTACGGGGCACCAAAGCATCTTCCGCCCGCCAGATCTGTAGCTTTTGCGCGATCTAACAGCTAGAGCAGGGCTCGCTCGAACTCCACTTAACCTCACGACTTAGAAAAGAACACTTCACATTAGCTGCCAAAGAAGGATAAAACGACGGCTGCTCCAGATCAGTGAGAGTGGGGGAATATGTGTTTTGCATGTGCATGTTGTTCGCCTATAGGCTCTTTGCAAGGGTTCTAAAGGTAATCAAGAGGGCTGAGAGTTGTGAATAACGTAAAGCTCCTCCGGTTGGTAATTAGAGGGCCAACTTCTGCTGCTGTTCCCGTTACTCTGGCAGGGGAAAGGAAGGAGCTTTTGCAACTCTGGTTAATGGCCTCTTCACTGCTATTAATTGCATCACAGTAAAACTCCCCCTGCCTCAATTCCCCTCTCTTTTATGTACTTATGGGTGCAGGGAATACAACTCTGCCAATTTGCTTGATGGTATTAATAGAGCGCTAGGATTTCGGATGACCACTTACTGTAACAAGAGCTTATAATGGTTGCAACAGAGGCCAGTGTTTTGACAGAGAGATCCATTCACTTTATCGTTCCTGGGTAGCGCTGTCTAGCCAATGGATGGCTTTGCAACAATATCCCCAGTTTTCCCCGTTTTAAATTAAAACCACACTGGCCTCTAAAACCGCATACTTATGTAAGCCTATTGCCTTCCTGTAATTGACCAATCATCATCCAGAAATTGCACTTAATGCATCCTCAAAACTTGTGTGCCTCGTGTTTCACAGGGGGAAAGTGAAATCATTACAAAAATGACATCGTTACACTTGCTTACCATCTCCAATTAGGGACATTTACATACACAATGAGCTTTTAGATAGCAGCACAGCGGCTGCCGTTGAGCGAGCTAGCACCCGCGGCAACCCATTGACATGCAATTCATTTGAGCTCAGAGGAGGCCTGCAGGCGAGAGTTAATTTCTTAAAATTAAACTAAGCATATTAGTACAGAGATTTATGGTAATCTGACCAGTATGTCTCAGAGGTGTCGCCGTTTTGTACGTACAACGCTTGTGGCAGGAATATTAGCTGTCTGGTTGTTTGTTATTAACACCGATTACTTGGCTGGATGATGGGAGAGGGGGGTGGCGGCGCACTCACACTGCTAAAGTTAGTTTTTTCTTCCACCCTCATTGAGAGGGTAATGACTGTATCAAAGAGCATTGAGAACTGTAAAACTAAGGGTATGTTTATCGAAGGAATTAAATGTTACTTTGCAGATATAAATTATCATATTATAAAACATTAACCACTTTAGCCCAATGTTTTATCTAGGCTATTTGAAAATACCAGATCTACAAGCTCACAACGTGTCACATGATCGTGATGGTACTTTTACCTTTTATATTTTTATGCCAATACTTTTTGCCCTTTTACTCAAGTGACACTTTGAAACAGAGGCCCTTTTACGTGTGACAGAGAATAATTCATACTCTATTGTGGTATTGCTAAGTAAAACATCTGAGTACTTGGTCCATCACTGTAAGGTACAGGTATCATCAATGCATCTGAGAAGACAACACGTTTCCTTCTGCTGGCAGTCATTTACCCAGTGGGTGTTGCAGAGGTGCAGTGTTTTTGTGATGTGCTGTTGCAGTGCATAAAGCCAGCACATAAAGTTGGAAGTAACTGTGTGAAATTGCCTTTCGTCTGACAGAAAAATGTCTAGTTGTTATTGTGAAGTCTTTAGCAGAATACTCCAGCAGAATTCTCTCTCTCTCTCTCTCTCTCTCTCTCTCTCTCTCTCTCTCTCTCTCTCTCTCTCTCTCTCTCCACTCAGTGGTGGAGACGAGAGTACAATAGTACTATTATTATTACATACCTTTATCGAAAGGATAATCCCCTTGAGACACCTCATCTCATTTTAGAGTGGGTCCTCAAATACAATACTTTTACTTCACTACCTAGGTCTACATCTTGGCTACAAATATGCATTTATTTAAAAACCTTAATTACTAGATATTTTTTTAGATTTCAATTATCATTACAAAACATACATTTTGGCCATTTGAAAATAGCCAATCTACAAGCTCACAATGCGTTGCGATGCGACGCATTGTGAGCTTGTAGATCTGCTATTTTCAAAAGATTTTTATACATTTGAAAACTTGAAACAGGACATTCTCCATCCATGAGTACTTTTACTTTTGATACTTTAAGTACATTTGATTCCAATACTTTTGTACTTTTACTCAAGTAATTATTGAATCCCGGATCTACGTACTGACACTTTTACTTAAAAAAAGGGTGAGTACTTCCCCACCACCGTGCCTTTGGACAGTGGTGCATGGCACGTAGCCTAATGGCAGGGCTCAGGTCTTTGTGCAAGGGGCAGCTGGAGATGAGAGTTAACGACGGAGCCCTAATGAGCACCTTTATTTCTCCTTTATTATTCCTCCCCTGGCAGCCATGGCTTTTTAAGGTGGCTCCACTACAAGGTTATCCTGCGCAAGGATAGTCTGCTCACAGCCATAGCCGTACGGTCCTCTTCTCTATTCAGAGGCTCCATTAAGACATTAGGGCATTCATCTGATGTTTATTGTTTTTACACTGCGTATTGAAGGTTAAAATGAACGGGTGTGCAGAACCACTAATCTATGTCCTAATCTATAAGCCTTTTTCGCGAAATGTTTGCTTATTTTCGCCAAATGTTCGCACTGTACTGATCTGAGATTGAAGCAGTGCAGTCAGGTGAGGCACTAGGGAGCACATAGCCCATAGCACCCCCGTAGCACCCCAGGTTTTGTAATTAATTAATCTCGATTAATCGCATTTTAATTGCATATCAATATTCAACCTCGGAACAGTGAGAATCTATTTTTTTAAATGGATTTTTGTATATCAGTGAATCAATGAATATTGAATAAGCTTAAGCAATAAAACTAACTGATTTTTAATCAAGGTGGCACGCTACTTAACCAAGACCCACAGATAAGTGCAGGTAGTCTATATGAATATTCAAATTTACATGGGGGGCATGAGAAAACAAATAAAAGCTACTTTATTAGGGGGGGCACTAAGATGATAGAATAAAATCAATCAAAACAGTGGAATGAGCTATCTGGGGAGTTTGGGGGAGAAATCAATGCATTCCACAGGGTTGGGGCAGCAATTCCAGAACAGTGGAAAACATGACAATTAGAAAACATCACTGTTGATTTATCAATACCAACATGTTAGTTAATAGGCCATAACCGTTTTGTCTGGTGTGGGTTGGACTTGCGTTCAACTCATAGCTTGAGTAGCACTAATATTGGCCTCATATGGAACGTCACTCCGCTATAATGTAGCTCTACATATCGGAAGGAGAGGTTCCATGTGGGGCTGGACTTGTGTCGACATCCACGATTGCTTCTTCAGTATGTTTTGCATCAGGACAGCTTTGTGTGGTCATTAATGTGGTGTAATCACCGCAGAGCATTGTTCGAGCCTCTAGGTTGTTGAATCAGCTAGCATGGAAGCTAACGTTAGTGTAGCAGGCATAGAGCTATAAAGGAGGTAGCAGCCCTATATATCGAACCTTCCCCTCCACTATTGCACACAATTGTGCTGTTATCGATAGTTTTTTAATCCAAATGTTCCATTTACGGGGCAAAGGCGATATAAGCGGCTTCTTCATTCCTTTGAGAATGGTGGTGTGTTGTTGTCTGTCTGACTGACGGCACGCAATGCATTGGAGGCTGTTTGGTGTTTGGTGCGCACACACACACTTCAAGTCAGGCAGTAACAGTGTTTAGGGGGAGGTTGATATAGCATGAGAGAGGACATGGTGTAGAGAAAAAATAACACACACTCAACACAGAAGAGGCTCCAATTTAGCATGATCCCAGGTGATACCTTGGTCGGGGGTGGCGGCGGCGTGGGAGTGTTGCTGGGCCTGCCTGCGTGCACAGGAGGTTGCCAGGGAACGGCGACGGGGTGGGTTGGGGGTTGCGCACAGCCGAGGTCGAGATTTATTCTCATTCAGAGGACCATTACTGTTGACCTTGCCTTGCCTGGGAAAGCCAGAGTAAACGGAGGCCTAATAAATCAAGTTTAACAAGCCCAGTAGTAGCTGGCCGGGTGTGAAGCAACGATGCAGCTCCGACACGCGGCACTGGATTAATCCACACCGCCTCTCTCCACAGAGGATACCTGTAGAGTCCGATTTGGCTGATCGCTTTCGCACGGACGCGCACGGTCTGGATGGGGGGGACATTTAATTGCTCCGCTGAATGCTGTCTCCCTGGCTGACGGTGTTTGTGTTCACACGTGCAGTGTTTGTGAGACGGAGAGAGACAGCATTCGGCAAAAAAAGAGGAGTGGAAGCATAATCATGTCCCTGTGTGCCATTTTTAGACTGCACGAGAAATTCTAATACATGCTTACAGTACCTGGTGTTCCAGAACGGGCAATATTTGTTGAGCAGATTTACTTTGTTGGCAATTTGATTCCTCTTCAAATATGACTCCCCCCAACATCAGGATATGCCCAATAATCCATATTTCATTCTGCAGTTTGAGTCATGTAAATGCATACATAAAACCCCTAAATCCTGATTTCTAGTTAGTTGCATGTCGATATCGGCGATCTATAAGCTGAAGACACGGTGCAGTGTGACGCATGTTGAACTTGTAGATCGCTACGACATGATATGCGTTCGTGTAAAAAATCAAGCATAATATCTTCGCTTTATGCCAAAGTAATAAAACTGTTTACCAGACGGCAATGTTTTTTTTTTCTCTCTCACTCTTTTTGTCTGGAACCTCAGATGATTGTTTTATTGCAATCTCCCCTTTAGCAAATGACAGATACAAATGACTGCAGTTAAATCACAACATGGTGTTTTCTGTGGAAGTCCCCCCCCACCCTCTACCCCCGCCTCTGCTGTTATTTGCCTTGTGGGGGTAAATGTAAGCGGGCGCTCTAAAAATGTTGGAATGGTAATTTGTTGGACTGTTGCTTGTGGAATGGTTTAGAGTGTAATATTATTCAAACTTGGCACTGTCAGTCAGCCAGTCAGTCTGTCAGTCTGTCATTGCAGTTGACAGGTGGTCGAGGGACATGCGCGCGCACCCAGACACGCGCGTGCGGTTGTGCATGCACAAGCACACAGGCGTTCACAGCTGGTCATTACAAACAGTGCAAAAACATAATCCCATCAGTGTTCTGGACGGTGCTTGTGGAAGAACTTGAATGAACAAGTTGCCACTCGGACGCTGTGCACGCACTCCAAAAGTAATGGCAGCCTAATCTACAGCCGGTGGTGACATGAAGCGCTCAACAGATGGTACTTCTTACTACTGGAAATCATGAAAAAAAAAACAGAGGGCCAGAGTTACAAAATCACATTGTTTGCCCAAAATGACATATTTATGAGATTTTTAAGGTAACATTGTTTAAAAACTAAAATGATCATACCACTTGGACCGCTTAAGTTGCCTGCTGTCCCTCAGGGCTCTATATTAGGTCTGCTAGTATTCCCTCTACACCAAATCTCTTTGCACCAGATTAGGGTCACTACGGAAGAGGGTTCATAAATATTGATTTGGCAAGAAATGCCAAATGTACAGACTGTGTTATTGTTATTTCAACTGGCTGTTTATAAGCCTTTATATGTGTAAATAGTACTTGCCATTAATGCCATTATCTTAAATCATACTGTACATGTTATGTGTTTATAAACACATTTATATTGTCGCTTTCGTGAGCTTGAGCTCGTAGATTTAATACTTTTGAGGGCGTTATTTTATGAAAAAGCACAAAAAGTTATAATGTGATAGGAGGTTTCTGCCCGACAGCGACAATATGCAAAACACTGTCTTTTAGATCAGATGTATTTTTTGTATGCTACAGTATCTGGGTGACTCATGGTGGCAATCTTTATCTCAGAATGCGTGGCAAACTTGTCTTTCTCAATGCTTGTATCCTTGTCTTCTAAATGCAGATAATAGTGCATGATTGATGATGATCCACGTTGAGAGGAGCTGTGAAAAGTGTAGAATTGTAACGGCGATGGATTGTCATCCACTGAAACCCTGAGAATGGCAGAGGCATATGATGTCACTCTCCGAACGGAAACCCGTTGGTACACTGATTTTATTTGCCCTCGAGTCAAATTAACAAAACAGCCGCAGTTAGCCTCTTCCAGTTTTTCCGAAGTAGAGGCGGGAGACAGTAAATTCAAACTTATTCCGTTATGCATACGTTTATTAATATTTAATAACCCACTGACGAGCAGTACACCAAGCCCATTGTGTCGCTGTCCTGGGCCGGGATGCTCACGCAGATTAGACATGCCAACGGACCGACAAATAATGGTCGGACATGCGGTCGAACATGCACTGCACTTGCGTTTAGGGTTAGGTTACAGTCCGACATTAAGGCTAAAAGGATATCACAGCCAGGATATATATATATATATATATATATATATATAATGTTTTTCTCCCCTTCTGTTCAGACTTTATGAAACCAATCTTATTCCAATCTGGATAAGCCCCCCCCCCCCCAAAAAAAAAACTAATTTGGGCTGCCAGTCTAATTTCTCAAGTTGTATATTAATGTTGTCAATATCACTATTCACTAGGCATGCTTGGGGTGGGACTGGGCGATCCAGCCTCAGTTCACCTCAGTGTGTCTGCGCAGATATTACAGTAGTGCTCAGTAAGATCCACTTGTATGCGTCGTACATCCTATATAATCGGTGCACACGCACAATACAGTGTACAGTATGCGCTCGTCGTCTACTGTAATGCCACATGTGTGTCTTTTGTGGACAGAGTAGAAAATGCAGGAGAAAGTTATTCTTCCCCGTGTCATATTTTTGGCACGGTGGCGTCGTGTCCCAGGCTGCTGCACACAGTTGGTGAATATCAATGCGCCGTGGCCGTTGGTGACGGGGAGCAGAGCTGACACCGCTGTCACACTGTGATGAAAAGCACTCTGAGATGATGTGGCGGGAGTGTTCCTCCTGTCCACAGAGAGATGGCAGGCAGGCTCTGCCGTACGTACGCGCATGCATGTGTATTCAGTACATGCATGTGCTTGGTCACACATGTGTGGATAAGATACTTTTTGGTTTGTGGCTGGATGTGCTTGTGTGTGTGTTTGTGTATGGCATTTATGAACCATGTCACATCGCATGAAAGCGGTGACAATGAGCTACAGGTGTATGTGCTACCGTGCATATGGTGATCGTAACAACATGTCACTTGAAAGCTATGTTAACCACTTACACTTGTAAGCCCCAATTCACAAATAGCGAAATAGCACACATACAAGCTCATAATCATCTATTATCATAATTTTTTGAATACTTCCGAATTCCAATAGGATGCCAAGTTGATCGTGGTACTGGTTAATAATATGTGGTTTGCAAGGCAGCAAACCAACAAAGTTTGGGAGCAAGTTTGGTCACGAGACTGCATCGGCTGTGTCACTGAGGCATTTATCGCCTAAGGTTATCTTGAGGTTCCATCAGGATGAAGTGATGGAATATAATTCATCAATACATTAGCTGGTAGCTGCATCCATCCATAGGGTTTATATCTTCCAACTCTTGCCTTTGCCAGTCGGCTACTTTGCATTCACTGCCGAATCCCACAGAGTCAGGGTAGTAGACTCGGCTCTCGTGGTCTAAAAAAAATACATGCAAAATGAGCCAGTTCCATGAAGTTACCACACTCTGGACATTAGGATGCAGCACACTTGGTAAAATTCCTAAAATGCCATTCTTGTCATAGTAGATCTCCTGCAGCGGGTCCAAGAGTCGCTGCTGAACTTAAGCGGCACAGACTTGCTGGGACTCACAACATATGCCCTCTCTCTCTCTCTCTCTCTTCCCCGACCATGTTCTTGCATTTCACAAGTACTCCATCACACCCCAGTGAACTCGTTGTTCTTTCCAGTCTTTACACCCCTGGAGAGTGGACAGTGACGTGTTGAGAGGGGGAAAGAGTCACACTTCCTTGGCTGCAGTCATGAAGGGCTGGCACCCAGAGGGTATTGTTCAGGCCACCCGCCTTCTGTTTTGGGGGTAAAGGAGTTTGGCCCTCAGTTGGGCTGCCTGTAAAAAAATAAAACAAATAAAAACAGCTTTGCTTAATGCATGGGCATGGCTTTGTCCCATCGGACCCAGATGGGAGAAGCACACTGGTCACCATGCAGTCTCTGTCACAAATAGCCCCACACGGAGTGTGAAGAAGACAGGGCCACACATTGGGGCCTGATGGGCACAATAAAGATGCCAAGAATAGCATTATTGATGTCACCAACTATCGGACGTGTGTAGCCTGTAGGTTCAATGTGTCCCTGGCTTAATGGTACTAGCATTACATTCAACACACGACCCATTTGCCCGAGTGACAACCATTCACAAAGTCAGCCACCCGCCAATAAGAAAATTTCGTTTATTTTGTACCTGGCCTGAGGGTGTTTCAAATGTGAAAGCCAAACAAAAGAAAATCGAAACAACACATAAGTGGTTGAAACTTACAACTGAAAACAAAGACAACAGAAGAGAAACTGTGGGAGGACCAAAAATCATCATTATCAGGAAAATTGGTTTCTGATGATGAAGGGGTACTGAGCTGAGCTGAAAGTGTGTGTGTGTGTGTGTGTGTGTGTGTGTGTGTGTGTGTGTGTGTGTGTGTGTGTGTGTGTGTGTGTGTGTGTGTGTGTGTGTGAGAGAGACGTGTGTGTGTGTGTGTGTGTTCAGAAACCTGCCTACTAGTGATGACATCGATGGGGAATCCAAGCTAATATAAACTGCAGGCTTTTTATTCCTTGAAATTGAAATGTATCATGCTATAATGGAAGCCATTGTCATGACATGAAAATGGTGGACCCTGTTGTAAATGGTGCATTGACTGTCGTCCACAGTTTTTTGCATTGACTTGTGCTTTCATTTGAAATGCAGCCATACATTCTGCATACTGTGAAATAAATATTTCAATCAATCAATTCTAAATTTAAAAAAGAGATTGTTTCAACAACGTTGTCACTGGTAGGCGGATTTCTGAATTGTCCTCGTCCCTCCTATGAGACACAGACTGAGTAGAAATGAATTGTACCATTTTCATGAACATTTAGTGAGGAGCTGAAGGCGTCCCTCAAGCCTGATTTATTTGTACCATTTGTGTAGGTGTCGCTCGCTGAATATAGCCTGATATACAAGCTCACAAGCATATGTGATGAGTTTTTAGTTTGTATATCTGCTACTGTATATCCAGTGTACGACACCATCATACGACTCTGCATTTCTTGTGACTGCAACACACACACACACACACAAACACACACACACACACACACACACACACACACACACACACACGATATCGACAACGAAAAGTACTGCAGACTTGTGAAGTATAAACATTATGAAATCTACTGTTGATGAATATATGCATTTTGTGATTGCACTTTTGGGTTTGAACTGGTTGGATGTTGTTTGTATCGACTCGGACAGGGGATGGCATCGCACCTACGGACATTATAAAAGTGACACTTCCGTTGTTGTGCTGTCTGTTTTGCAGCATACCTTGTCCTTAACTGACATTCCCAAAAAAAGAGCATCGGATTGAAATCATATGAACTGAATTTGTAATTAAATAATTTTCTCTTTTCCTGCTCCGGCGCACTTTGAAAACCTGCGGAATAGCACACCATACGTGCTAACGGCTAGTGGCTGTTGTGTGTCCTCAGCAGTGAGGTGAGGTGAAGGAAGAGCATCCTTTGACTCATACAGTAACCTCCTTGCAATAGTCTAGAATACTGTATGTCCTTACACGACACGGTAGTCAACACTACATCCCTCCTATAATAGATGCAGAGAAATGAGGATCAGTGTTTTTGTACACAGCTCAAGTTATTTTGGAGTACTGCGCTTGCTTCTAGTCATGAGTTACCTCGACTACTTCTGCCCTTTCAGCCCGTGCTTGTTTAGTTCTTAAAGGGAAGCTCTGTCCACAATTCACAATGCATGCATATGCCTACCTACATCAATAACCCTGTGGGCGTTGTGTGCACACTATGCACATTGTGTGTGTATTTGTGCGTGTGTGTGTGTGTGCGCCTTTTCTGTGCCGGCATGTGTCTGGCTGATGTTCGGTGTTAACAGCAGGGCAGTGGAATATGCAAATCCGCATCAATCTGGGGGTTGTGTGTACAACGTTTCCTCGGTCCTGATTGCAACCCTAACTAGCCCCGTCTCTCTTCTCTCCCACCCTTTGCTTGCAAGCACATCATTTCATCCCTGAAGAGAGTCCGTTTTTTGATACAACAGTCTCATTGAAGTCCTCCTCTCCAGATGACAGCCTCACAGATACATCTGCTATTCACATCTCTATAATAGATCGTAATATGCAGAATTAACGCCCAGAATTATATATATATTTTTTTTAAGAGAGAATCCTTGGAAACCTTTTTCGAACTTTCCTTTCAAAACAAAGAAAAAGCACCACAATGATCTTCTACCCAGGCATCTGCGTACAGTATGTTACAGTACTGTTGCATATAATTTTCTGGTTATTTGCAAAAAACAGCGTGGGTATTATTACACAGACAGACGGTAATTAGAAAGATGATCAGGCAAGCTTTTTTTCACCCGCTGCTACGCTATTTATTATGTCATACGGACACAAGCCTCCATGACTCCATTTAGATTTGAAACTTTGCTTTTATTGTAAAGAAACGGGTTGATAATGAGGCACCTTTTTTTTCCTATCTTCCGTACTTTTAATCAGAATTAGGGATGCTCCGATCACGTTTTTTAGGAGCGATCACCTATTGTTTTTCTCATGATCGGCCGATACCGATCTCAAAGTAAGGAGCAAATTTTAATATTTCCAAAATTATTTCAAAACCAACGTCAAAACTGTTCCTTTGTTTTGTGGGGAAGGAGAGAATGTTTAGACCTGTCACAAAGATGAAAAATTATATTATACTATATATCTGATTGACATTTATACCACTTAAATGGAGTAAAAGATCGGTTTCTCTAGATAAAGGTAAATTGTCGATCACATATAGGGTAAATTGACGATCACTGTGGAGTGAATATTGGCCGATATCACCGATCAGTGGCCGATTTATCGGAGAATCTCTAATCGGAATATCAAACATGTTGTTTCATTTCATCAATGAATGCCTAGTCTCGCGTAGCCAGACAACTATTCCACTATCTCCGAATGCTAGAGTCTGGAACTATAGCCCCCATGAGCTCAGTAAGGAAGCTGCCATTTCCGTTCACGAAAATATATTTTAAAATATCTTTATTTTTGTATTTCCTTTTCTGCTAAGCAACAAGCTATATATGCTTAGATGATTTATATTTATATTATAATACATTTGTGCGACTGTAAAGACGAAACGGAAGTGGGGAGGAGGCTGCACTTCCGCTTCATGGCTTACGCATGATAGCTCTTCCGTTGGTCCAAGACTGTATGATGAAGCATTTGGAAATTGCGAGAGTCAACAGTCTGGTAACACGAGACTAATGAATGGCTGACCTGTGTCTAGGAACGTGCGATGATGTTAAAGGACAACTTTATTTTTTTCAACCAAGGTTCATGTTTTAGGTTGTTATTAGAGAAAGTAAAACATTAGTTAATTTTTCTTCATTTGCTGCTTTCTTTCATTTTAGGGATTTTAGCGGTGTTTGACAGGGGGGCGGGGGCATTCGAGTCTGGGGCTAAATATGTATTTTTTTTTACAAAATATGGTGATTTCTTTTTTTATTATTTACTATAGTCCTAATATACATATATATAGGAAATTACATCTGGCCACACAAGATCACAGGATCTACTGAATGTGAAGGAGGCCTACTGGCGGGAAACCAAGCCACACTGTGTGTCATAGGTTCAATATGTCAGTTTGACACATTTCGTAGATCTTGTGATCTTTTGTGGCCACATGTAATTTCGTGGGGTCTAGTAGGACTGTAGTAAATAATAAAAAAATAAATTGTGATAGAAGACAAACAACAAAACATATTTAGGACCATGTTCGAATGCCCCGCCCCCTGTCAAAAAACGCTAAAATCACTAAAACGAAAGAAAGCAGCAATTGAAGAAAAATGAACAATCATCTTTTACTTTCTCTAATAACAACCTAAACTAAAGTTGCCCTTTAAGATCAGAGCATGTTGAGAGTGAGAGCGAGAGAGACAACCTGCTCAGTAAAAATCATTAGTGTTAAATCAGCGTGTACAAATGGAACCAAACAGATCATACAGGTCCATTTGGTTCCATTTTATACACACGTCAGAGTTAAATTAACAGTAGGGATTTTACTGTGTGGCTGATGTGGCATTCAATTGTATCGCTGCTGTAATAAGGGGTACCTTGGCAGACCTTGTTGAATTATAGATTACGCCGGCATGATTGGATGAGGTGAGGTCTTTGGTACAGCAAGTTAATAATTTACAGGTTGTATTAGTACAGTAATAATTGCGTTTGGAAGGTGTTTTTTTTGTTTGTTTGTCGCCATTTCCTCACATAAAGTGACTGGAGAGATGTCCCGCAGCATGAGGCTGAGCAGCTTGATGTGGTCATATTATGTCTGTCCTAAGGTTCTACAATCCAGACTCCTCTGATCTGATATGAAGGGACACCGCATTTCTGTGTGTGTGTGTGTGTGTGTGTGTGTGTGTGTGTGTGTGTGTGTGTGTGTGTGTGTGTGTGTGTGTGTGTGTGTGTGTGTGTGTGTGTGTGTGTGGGTGGCTCAGCTTTCCTTGCAAGTTTTCTTGCAAGATAGACATGGAGAGACACCATAATTGTTGTTGTTCGATTATTTATTTTATTATTATTATTTTTGTGTATACTTTTTTTTGTTGCATTTTCAAGCCTATATTTGACAATGTATCTGTAGTTAGACAGGAAATGGAAGGACATGCAGCGCCTGTGTGTACAGTATGTGTGTGCACTGGGTTGGGTTCGAACCCACATCAGGTGTGCAAGGACTGAGCCTTAGCCCATCAAAGCATCTCTCTCTCTTACATACTGTAATTGGCGCCTAGTGAAAGTCTGCAGTCCTGAAAACACACACATACACACACACACACACACACACACACACACACACACACACACACACACACACACACACACACACACACACACACACACACACACAGAGTTCGCTTAATTTCAACCTACTTGGCTGCAGCAAAGTCTTCCCACACCGATACTGATAGACAATAACGCAAGTGTAACAATGTACCCTTGGTGTATATATAGGTGTATATATTTTTACACGCCTTCACGCACAAATTCATATTCTCTTACTCTACGTTGTATAGGAAAATTGGTGATCCACAAGCTCACAACACGTTGCACGCAACGCTGTGCCCAAACTATCAGTATATCAGGCTTGCTTTGTATTGTCACCGCTGTTCTTTGAGCTGGAGTTGAGGGGGGAACACGCCATGCGTGAGACTATGATGCACTGTGTTCATGTATGTCCCCTGTCACTTTGGCTTTCCAGGCGGCATGCCTCATATGCATTGTCTGGCCGTCACATCAGCTCATGAAGCGAGCACCTGGCATTCTGTTTGTTCATTATTGCGGTAAAGTACAACAAAGGGCAGCCTTCGTGCTGATGGCATAGGATAGGAGTATGTCGAGAGGACAGAGAACAGGGGAGTCATCAGCAGTGGAACAATGGGGACAACCTCATTATCTTTACTCGCTTGCACACACGCACGCACACACACACACACACACAGGCGTACGCACACACACACACACACACACACACACACACACACACACACACACACACACACACACACACACACACAGGCGCACGTGCACACACAGGCGCACACACACACAGGCACACACAATATTCGACGTGGACTGAAAACCGAGTTGTTCTGGCCAACTCGTCTTTCGTTCGGACTCCTTTTTTTTTTCCTCGACCAGACGGAGGGATTGTACCTTAGCCCTAATCAGAGTTGACAGACAGTTAAGAGTCCTCAGTGTGCCAACGTGTCTGTGTGTGAGTCTGTGCTGTGTTGAGAATGGTGTGTTTTCTCCTGCGGATTGTGGATACCGAACATCCTCAGGAGATGTAGGTGAAGTTCGAGCTGAAATAATGCTGATTGCACGTCCTCGTGCGGCATCGTTCTGAAGGCAGTAGAATGACACACTTTTCTCCCCTCTATTGACTAACAGTAGAGTGACCGAAGACGAATGCCTTCAGAATTGCAGGATTATTGAAATGCTTTATTGTCACTTCGACCAAGTGTTTATATTGTGCTATTGTTGAGAAATGAAAGCATGTGGATAGGCCAATGCAGTGCAAGCATTTTACCGTATGGTGAATAGTGTCATTTATATTTCTGTTCGGCTGAGCCGATTCTGAATTGACAGTTATGTGAAGTTGCTTTTAATGATCCATTTGTTTGTTTTTATTATTCAGGGTAGGTGGGCGAGCGTTCAAATATTGAGTAGTAATATTCAGAAATTAGTTTTTTCAGTCATGTACCATGATGGTATATAACAAGGTAGCTTGTGTTGTTTTGGTAAGTAATATTTACCGGAGAGACGGGTGACAGCCGGAATGTAGACGGCACCCGGGAGCAGTACGGGTTGGCGCCCCAGACTGTGTCTTCCGCGAGGAGGAAGCCCAACAACCCATGGTGAGGCCTTTAGGAGGGAAATTCAAGCCGCAAGTGGAGCCTGCAGCACCACCGTTGCCCAGATGGAGCCTGCAGAACCATCAATAATCCACCACTCCTGAATGAAGTGTCAGGAGTGCTGGGAGTCTTGGAGTGCTGGGAGTCTGGTGCAATGCACAGGTTCTGGACCTGGTGAGAGCAGGAGTGGACCTGGTGAGATGTAGGAGCCTAGGAGGGGCCCGGGCAGGAGTCAACCCACAGAGCCTAGTCCTTCCACGCACCAGATTGGTCTACCTCCCAGTCTCGGCAGAGTAGTTCAGGAGCGGTGGATTGTGTGGCCCTGCTACTGGGACGTAAGTCGGGACTTGATCCCCCCGGCTGGGTCACCTGAGTGAGGGGTATGATGTTGCGAGACCTGAAACCTCGATGACCTTGGGATACATCACTGAGGATACGTGCCAGTTGCATCCATGCAATGTTTTTTCTTTCATTTACCACTTAAACCCTATACTTGTTTTCTGATACCAATATCATTATAGGAAAAGCTGCTGATACTGCCTCAAATGCTGGTATCGGCAAGTATGCCAGTCTATGCCATTCCAATACCACGTAATTTAGCACATAGTCATATTGGTTTTGTATTCTTTACTGTACATTTCTCATAGTTATTTTACTTACAGCTGCACTTTAACTATTATTAATTAATTGTATATTTACTTTCAAGGACTACCATAACTCTGTACACTAAAAACTCTGTACACTAAAAACAATACAACATTAAATACAACATTTCTACTTTGAACTAGTTTAGTAAAACATTTTGTCCACAATTGTGTTGTAAATTCAGCATGACCAGTAATATAATTCCTTCAGCACTTGATCAGCACATAAGAATACTTAGCAACATATATGTTTGCCCCCCCCCTCCCCCTTGCATAAATGGAGTGTACGTAGCTTATTTCTATCCTGTTTTATTTTTATGTCGGCATCACTGTGTAATACAGTACTACTTCAGTCTGTTATTGCCCCATGCAGGTTTATGCTCATCACTGCAAACAGAATGAACACATTCTGCTTTTTAACCCATTGAAACCGGGAAAGCATACTGTCACAATCATTTTCACCACATTTTATACTTTGGCTATTCCAAAATAGCAGACAGGCTATAAATCTCATATATTACTATATCTCTACTGTACAAGCTCACAATGCAAACGGTGCATGGTGACGTCTAATTTCTCTATTAGGTCTTGAGCTAAAAAGTTTGGGAACCACTGTTCTACATCAGTTATTCTAAACCTTTATGTATTTTATCGTGGACCCCCATGTAAAAACATTTCAATTCACTAATGTGCTGTGTTACGTCTAACTAGACTCGTCGCGGCTATATCTACCCGTTTGCGTCGTAATATGTTGACTGTTATTTTCCGTCGCAACGTAAAGAATCCGTTCTGGCGTGAGCTGGACTCGTCGCTGCAGAACGTGACTCGTCGCGGCTATATCTACCCGTTTGCGACGTAATAGGTTGACTTTGTTATATGCCCGGCGCCCGGCACGTGCGCCGAGCTCTCCGCCGTCTCCAAGCGAGCCTGAGTGGTTCTCTGGGGTTCCAGCAGGCCTTTTTCCGCGCGCATCGTGCCCGGGGAACGGCCCATGCGCCCGCCTTCGCCGTCCCCAGGCGACCCTGCGTTCCAGAGCTGTCACCTTTTTTTGCCCACCGAAAATAGCAGATCTACCAGCTCCTACATACGGGATGGCCCGACCCGCGTCTGTGGACCCCTGGGGGGGTGTGTGTGTGAGCGTCTGAGCTCCTATCTGTGTGCCTCCCCCCCCCCCCCACCCCATGTGGACCCTTGCAGGGGGGGGGGTCCCCCTATGCACTTTGTGTAGATGCTGCGTATCGCCTCATACTGAAAAAAATTCTATTTCACGCACAGCGCAAGGCAATATGTGATTACGATCGTCCTTCTGGGGGGGGGGGGGGGGGTCCCTGGCCAACACAATAGATAACCTACAAGGACATATGAATTTAATTTATATACACGGCTATATTAATTTAGCCGATCATCAAAGCTCACCGCGCTCGTATAGCGCATTGACTGTCTGTCTGTCTGTCTGTCTGTCTGTCTGTCTGTGTCTCAATGACTTGCCTTAGGCGGATAATATAGACTACAAGTACTTTATTAAAGTAAAGTAAAAGAGTGAGTTCTCATTGCGTTCTCTGCGTCGTAGCGCATGCAGATAGGCAGATAGGGGGGGGGGGGGCAGTTCTATAGGCAAGGGCAGAAGGTTCCTATAACGACAGTGGGTGCGTGCCCACCTTAGAGTAGCCTATATATTTTAAGGCACCCGCCCCGCAACTTATTATTATTGGCTTATTATTTTGCCACCAGCGGAGTTGACGCCGTTGTCTAGTATAGACTATAGGCCTGTGCCAGGATGATTTTAAATAAATATGTCTCTGTCTCTGCGTCTCTAGAGCTATAACATACTGTATATACTGTAGCACACATCATGTGTGACACATGTGTGCACACACACACACACACACACACACACACACACACACACACACACACACACACACACACACACACACACCGAGTACTAAGTATAAGTAGCATATAGGGTACGGCTCTAAAAACATTAAATACTGCGGGAGCATTACACTAAACAAAGTTGGATTTGTACATTGCAGAAACGTAACATAACGTAAGTGTTCTTATTATTGTCCGTCTGGGTTTTATAATGCAGTGTGAGTCCGCTCCGCGATAGCCGATCTGCAAGCTCACAACGCGTTGCGCTGATTGACAGTGCACGTGCAGCAGCTACTGTATAAAATTATATTTAAGTAGGCTACTTTTTTGTGTGACGTCTGTGTGTTATTGACTTCTTGTTCCTTAATGTGCAGGTTTATCAGAGCGATATAGTGCAGCTGTGAGTGAGTAGGCCTAGCTGCTGCTGCTGCGTCCGTGCACCAATAGAGCGACCGCGGCAGCGGCACGTATGCTTGAAATATTAAATAAAAATATGTTGGGCTTCCGGGCGTCCGTTTATGGACTGTACCAACGGGCTTAGGGCCGGACGGGCCTTAACTCCACGGGCCCCTATATTTTAGGCCCGTGCAGGGCTCTAGTGTGTGTGTGTGTGTGTGTGTGTGTGTGTGTGTGTGTGTGTGTGTGTGTGTGTGTGTGTGTGTGTGTGTGTGTGTGTGTGTGTGTGTGTGTGTGTGTGTGTGTGTGTGTGTGTGTGTGTGTGTTAAATGTGGTCATTTAAATGTAGGCCTATTATATACACGCACCATACAAGCACCTATATTATATAATGTGTTATACAAATGGGCAATCAACATATAGCAGCACCCCCCACCAGCAGATGTATATAAACATGGAATTGCGCTATGATATTAAAATGGACTGAGCTGTGATTGCGCCGTACTGCGCCGGCCGGTGGCCACTGGCCTATTCTGCCAGTATAAATGCATTATCATGCCTGTTGGTGAAATATAAACATCTAAAATGGTTCAGTAATAATTAGCATAAGTTATTATTAACGAAAAACATCTAATACTATTTTAAATTGGTCTAATAAAGTTAGTAACTAATCAGAAGCAGCAACCATTTTGTTTCAAACAACTATAGACCAATAAAATAGTAGGCTAGTATTTATGTTTTTCGTTAATAATAATACATGCTAATTATTATTGAACGGTAAGTACGCTGGTATGTACGCTATGGTACACTATAAGCTTGTAGATCTGTTTATTTTAGTCAGAATCTCGTGTGTGTATGTGTGTGTGTGTGTGTGTGTGTGTGTGTGTGTGTGTGTGTGTGCGCGCGCACACACATCACATGTGCACACATGTGTGCTATATGTTATAGCTCTAGAGACGCAGAGACAGACATATTTATTTAAAATCATCCTGTCTCGCACGGCATATAGAGCCAATGAACGGAGCATACCCCCCCCCCTCTCTCTCTCTCTCTCAGCACACGCTGTGCTGTGATATCAATCAGACGCAAATGATCATTGAGTAACGTTAGCTCTGACTCGCACATTATGTGAGATCACATAAAAGGCCTTTAATATAGCCACAGATCATATAGGAATAGGCTTGGGCACTACCCTACCATCTCTCTATAGTGGGGCACCGACGATCTGCAAGCTCACAACGCGCTGCATGTGGACGCAACACTTGGAGCTTGTAGATGCGCACCACAGATCATACAGGGCGTGTGTTCCAGCTAACCCTATAGCATAACACACACACAAGCAACAGTATAGACATCTATTCATCATTATTTATTTCAAATCAAAATACAATGTAATGCTGCACCACTGTCATGAAGTTCGCACGCACACGCACACGCGACACACACACACACACACACACACACACACACACACACACACACACACACACACACACACACACACACACACACACACACATGTTTGCTTTCATTCGCTGTATGATACATTAGGCGATATAGACCCGCTGCGGCCCAGCGATAATCAACCGCTGTCCGCTGCGATGCGTGAGCTTGTAGATCAGATGCCGACAGACAGACAGACAGACAGACAGACAGACAGACAGACAGACAGACAGACAGACATGAAATGAAATGGTTCAATAATAACACACACGAGATTCTGACAGAATGCGGCGGCATGCTTAAAATAAACAGATCTACAAGCTTATAGTGTACCATAGCGTATACATACCAGCGTACTTACCGTTCAATAATAATTAGCATGCATTATTATTAACGAAAAACATAAATACTAGCCTACTATTTTATTGGTCTAGTTCAGTTGATTGAAACAAAAGTCATGGAATTCAATTGCCTACATTCAGTATAGGCCTGGTTTTGATATAATGATGCAGGGAGATTTTCTGAGCCAGTCCGTGCCATGTCATTTTTTCAGATTAATATTTAAATCTTTAGTTGGAAGAATGCAATAGCATATCATAAGTGTTGACCATAATGGGACGGTTGGAACCAAATGAACCCCCGACGGCCGGCGCTATTCAGCTATAAGGCCTATAAACGATATGGCCATACAAATATGGTTATGTGGTGGTCTGTGACATGTCTGCGTGCGTGCGTGCGTGCGTGAAAGAAAGACAGAATACGACGCAATGACATGTCAAATTGTCAATTGTAGATCAGCTGCTTGTTATTTAAGTAGGCTAATATGAAGGCAGCGTCTCCGCAAACGTGGACACCCGTGGCCCCCCTTGATCCCCAAGGGTCCACAGTGACCCGTACCGCCCGGGGGTCCCCGGACCCGTTTGGGCGGCCCGTCAGGTGGTTTTCGAGCTTGTGGATTTGTATTTTTAATATTGCTTGTCAAACGTTTAAGGCATATAGCCTATTTAATCTGATTGGTATAGCTCTGCATGGTTGCTGCTTCTGATAGCCTACTAACTTTACGCACGCATGCGACACACACACACACACACACACACACACACACACACACACACACACACACACACTAGAGCCCTGCACGGGCCTAAAATATAGGGGCCCGTGGAGTTAAGGCCCGTCCGGCCCTAAGCCCGTTGGTACAGTCCAGAAACGGACGCCCGGAAGCCCAACATATTTTTATTTAATATTTCAAGCATACGTGCCGCTGCCGCGGTCGCTCTATTGGTGCACGGACGCAGCAGCAGCAGCTAGGCCTACTCACTCACAGCTGCACTATATCGCTCTGATAAACCTGCACATTAAGGAACAAGAAGTCAATAACACACAGACGTCACACAAAAAAGTAGCCTACTTAAATATAATTTTATACAGTAGCTGCTGCACGTGCACTGTCAATCAGCGCAACGCGTTGTGAGCTTGCAGATCGGCTATCGCGGAGCGGACTCACACTGCATTATAAAACCCAGACGGACAATAATAAGAACACTTACGTTATGTTACGTTTCTGCAATGTACAAATCCAACTTTGTTTAGTGTAATGCTCCCGCAGTATTTAATGTTTTTAGAGCCGTACCCTATATGCTACTTATACTTAGTACTCGGTGTGTGTGTGTGTGTGTGTGTGTGTGTGTGTGTGTGTGTGTGTGTGTGCACACATGTGTCACACATGATGTGTGCTACAGTATATATGTTATAGCTCTAGAGACGCAGAGACAGAGACATATTTATTTAAAATCATCCTGGCACAGGCCTATAGTCTATACTAGACAACGGCGTCAACTCCGCTGGTGGCAAAATAATAAGCCAATAATAATAAGTTGCGGGGCGGGTGCCTTAAAATATATAGGCTACTCTAAGGTGGGCACGCACCCACTGTCGTTATAGGAACCTTCTGCCCTTGCCTATAGAACTGCCCCCCCCCCCCCTATCTGCCTATCTGCATGCGCTACGACGCAGAGAACGCAATGAGAACTCACTCTTTTACTTTACTTTAATAAAGTACTTGTAGTCTATATTATCCGCCTAAGGCAAGTCATTGAGACACAGACAGACAGACAGACAGACAGACAGACAGACAGTCAATGCGCTATACGAGCGCGGTGAGCTTTGATGATCGGCTAAATTAATATAGCCGTGTATATAAATTAAATTCATATGTCCTTGTAGGTTATCTATTGTGTTGGCCAGGGACCCCCCCCCAGAAGGACGATCGTAATCACATATTGCCTTGCGCTGTGCGTAAAATAGTTATTTTTTCAGTATGAGGCGATACGCAGCATCTACACAAAGTGCATAGGGGGACCCCCCCCCCACATGGGGTGGGGGGGGGGGGGGAGGCGCACAGATAGGAGCTCAGACGCTCACACACACACCCCCCCAGGGGTCCACAGACGCGGGTCGGGCCATCCCGTATGTAGGAGCTGGTAGATCTGCTATTTTCGGTGGGCAAAAAAAGGTGACAGCTCTGGAACGCAGGGTCGCCTGGGGACGGCGAAGGCGGGCGCATGGGCCGTTCCCCGGGCACGATGCGCGCGGAAAAAGGCCTGCTGGAACCCCAGAGAACCACTCAGGCTCGCTTGGAGACGGCGGAGAGCTCGGCGCACGTGCCGGGCGCCGGGCATATAACAAAGTCAACCTATTACGTCGCAAACGGGTAGATATAGCCGCGACGAGTCACGTTCTGCAGCGACGAGTCCAGCTCACGCCAGAACGGATTCTTTACGTTGCGACGGAAAATAACAGTCAACATAATACGTCGCAAACGGGTAGATATAGCCGCGACGAGTCCGTTCTGACGGGACGAATTGATATTATACGTTGCGACTGAAAATAATAGGTCGCGACTTCGTCGTCCGCCGCGTCTGGATTTCGCTCCACCTGGAGCTAGGGTTTGATTTGTTTTCAATATATTTTTAGGTGGGCTGTTGTACTATTATAGAATGACAATAAAAACAATAACACTAGAAGCTGACACTGTTGTGTTTTACGCCTATAAATCTGGAACGCTGGTATGATGCCACGTAAAATATTCAGAGGGTAAACATTACTTTGTTTGGTTCTGTGTAAAAGAAGCAACGTCAGCACTAATGATGGATCTTCTTTACGCCACTATTGCAGGATCTCTGTTTAAAAGTTGCTTAGGTCGCTTCCAGAGTTGGATAGGCTGACAGATGGAAGGGAACGACAAATTATCTTTTTATTTTCACTGTCTTCAAGGTAAAGGCGGCTTACTATACTGTCTGTAGCAAGAACTAAGTCATAACTTCTGATTCAGTAGTTTACCCATTAACAGTTCTACTCTATAACCCGCTTTCCACGCTATTTAATCCATGTTTCTGTCCTGCGTAATACGCTAAACCCGCTATTTGTTTTATGAGTTTAATTCGCCGTTTTTTAATTAAAAATAAATTTGTCGCAGACCTTTTGACGAGGCCGGAAATCGACCTGGGCTGCAAGGGCTTCTGGGAAAATGTGTTCAATGCAAGTGATTGGTAGTTTCAGCTGCACTCCAGCAGCTCTCACTGATATCTGGATATCCGGATTGCGACGGTGGCATATTTTTTGGTTCGACAACAAGCCGTGGAACTATTTTCAGGGGGATTTTCATGGATCAAAGGTGCAAATACTTCGGCGTATGCTCCAAAACAATCCTGGCAGCCTCGGTATATTGGATATATTAATTTAAAGGGATTGTGACATTTAAAACACATTTTTGTAGATTTTTTGGCTTTTTTGGCTTTTCTTGACATCAATTTCACCAAAAAAAAACGAAGTTTGAACATTCAGTGTATTCTCTGCTGTCTGGACTTTTGTGAATAATTATGCAAAAATGTCTCATCTGGTTGGACGGCAGAGATATACGTAGATCTCCGCTAAACCTCCGCCCCCTCCCCTCTGCTCCCTGCCTAGTGCCTACCCTCTCTTCTCGGCTTCCTCATTGTGACCGCAACTTTGTTTCTTTGTAATACTTACTAATAATGGCTTCTAGAGAAAAATCAATCTGCTCTGTTGTTGGCTGTGTCAATCAACACAAGTCCTTACACTGGATACCAACTGGCCTAGATGACTCTTTTTTTTTTGACGACGTTCCTACCAAGTTGTCAAAGTAGCGCATCTTGGGTTGACAGGAAAGGGGGAATTACCGACATCTACAGGCTAAAATAATGTGTTTTTCCATGGCTTCTCAGGAGGAACTTTACACATGCACAAAAACTCGTGTCAAGAAATACTGGAGTGGAGTTGAGTGTTCAAACTTTTTAGACACGTTTGAAGGACCATGGCCAAGACTTTTAATGTTTTTAAAATTATGTTATAAATCAT
Source organism: Protomyctophum parallelum (assembly GCF_964188405.1). Taxonomy (NCBI): domain Eukaryota; kingdom Metazoa; phylum Chordata; class Actinopteri; order Myctophiformes; family Myctophidae; genus Protomyctophum; species Protomyctophum parallelum. Next base: position 17,771,392 of record NC_139711.1, on the reverse strand, counting down.
GTCATAATACCTTTAAAGCCCTCAAAGTGTTAAAACCGGAAAAGCATTTGTCATTTTAGCGTTGGCTATTCAAAAATTGCATATAAAGCTGACATCGCGCCACTTTGTGCTGCCGCTGCAAGATTGTATGCCTGCTATTTCTGTGCAGTTTGAAGTTTGAAAAATCTTGAAAGTGTGCAAACTACATGGTTTAGAAGGCATTTAAACCTTATTTAAGCCTTATGGGTTAAAGGAAGCAAAGGTTGTTTTTCTCACATCCAGGGGGTTGCATCAGTCCTTTGCATTATTGAGCTGGAACAGTTTGTTTCTACCAAAGCCCCAGAACACCTTTCAAAAAATGTGTGGTATACCAGTTTGTTCTTCAATTCAAGATAAAGTAGGCCTATAGTTTAATAAAGTCACTGAGCAATAAGCATAAGAATATTTTTTATTTGACTAAAGTTGGACTCCGAATAATTAAAGTCCCTCCACAACTAGGGACAACTACTACAATTTGCTGTCCGGGTCCCTCTCAGGCAGGAGGTCTGTGAACCACTCTATCTCAGCGTCGCAGAAGAACCTCTCTTGCCCTGCATGTGACTCGTTTAATTTGGATGCCACGGTTGGAATTGGAGTGGCTGTGGGACCCCACTGGGTCTCCCTATTTTCATCTCACCTCTCCCTGAACTTCCTAAACTCAACGAGTTGGCAATCATGCCACCACCAAATGCCCAGACCGTTATCTTTAGACCCAGCAGGACAAGCCACACAGATAATACCTTTGCGTCCACTCGCCTTTACAAACCCCACACATCTCACCTCGGCAATGCACGTATGGGAGTGCCAAAAAGAACAGTCATGTTTTGGTGTGTTTGGATGTGCATACGAAGTGGGGCTCTCCTGCTGGTGTGTTATTAATGGCTCTTTCACACCACCAACACATGCCCTCAGTTTCTGGAAGTGGGCCACACTTCCCGGCAAGTTCGTATTAGATTTTGTGTTGCGAGATTCAAATTCACAGCTAACCCTAGCTGTTGCCTATTTTTATATTTAGCTGACATCCAAAAGTTCAGAAATATTTAAAATATTACTTTTGCTGTGGTACTTTTCTATTCATTTATTTATTTATTGCACTTGCCCCAGCAGTGTATTCTGAATGAATTCTCAATGTAGTATTGAGAATTCCTCCCATGGGGGGTACGATCTTAATTTTTGGGCCCGTTAGGAACTCTAGGTTTCCCCCGGCTGCCGGGCGCGGCAGGCCCGTCTAGAGTTTAAATGGACAGGTATCAGTCAAAAGGGAGACATCAAAGAGGAAGGATGGATGGGGAAGGATCAACATGTGGGATGTCAGAACAGGTCACAGAGATTAAAATAGGGTGCATTTTGCATCCCAAAACGCAGTTTATAGTTAAGGGACGCAATAAAACAACAACCTCTGCATCCACAGGATGCACTACTGTACTACTGTACTGTTTTTTATTCTAGTTTATTTTGCTAGCTTTAGTCATAATCATTTCTTCTTCTGTTTTCTACATGAATATAACCACATTATAACCATATAAAATTAAATGGAAGTTAAATGCTGCAATTTGTATTTGCAAAATTAGCTAAATATGACTCCTAACATCCCTGGGACTCATCTAAAAGACCATCCTTGCATCCCGGGACTCATTACATTGAAAACCTATTTACATCAATGAGGTCAGCTCCATATATGGAGATCTAAGGGTTTGAGGTCAGATGTAGTGTTGCTGGCCAATATTGATAACAGGGAACAGGGATGTCCATATATGGGCTTACTATTGATGACATCAGGGATCTCCATCCCTGATGATGTCACGTCACGTGATGTCACATGCTCCATCCCTGATGATGTCACATGCTCTCTCACCCCGACCAACCAACCAACACACACACTTGACGAGAAATGCACGATTCCATAGTTAACTGTGACCTTCGGTCGTAATTCTCAGTGGACAGGACTGGATTGCAGTGTTCTGTAATAAGATATGAAACAAACAAGGTCTGACTTGTCGGGCAACTCACTCACTTTCACTCTCTGTCCTCCCTCCTTAGCAATAACTTTTCTTCCTTTCTTTCTTTCTTTACAGTATACCAGTAAGACCCCCTGAGGGCGAGAAGCGACCTCGCCCTATATATATATATATATATATATATATATATATATATATATATTGCGCACAGAAACTACCAGTATGTGTTGTTTTCTTCTTCGTATGACTCTGCCAATGACGTTCTTGGCAATGCGATATCTGAAGAAAGCCTTGAAGGAATTTAATTACGTCTGGCACAAGCTGGAACTGATTACAACTTGGTGGTCAAAGGTCAAGGTCACTTTTACCTCGCTCACCGTTTTTGGGCCATAACTCTGTAATTATTATGCTAATTATGACAAGATTTCTCACAAAATGTCTAATAGGATAAAGGATATGAAATTTTATCGCGAAAAGTTGAAGGGTCAGCTTCACAGCGACATAATAATGTCCTGCAAAAACACGGGCCATTATTAATGCCATCATCTGGGAACAGAAGGGGAGATTGGGACCATATTTCACATTTGGTCGGATATTGAATTGGTGACACTAATCATTGGTGCCCACCTTGGAAACGCAGTGATTTTATAGAGCTTCTGTACTAATGGGTCAAAGATATGTGTGAAGAATCCATGTTTCCAGGTTCTTTCCAGCTACCGAAAATACCCATCAGGACCCGAGACCCAATGGGATCTTGTTCCCTGTTTTCCCCATGATCCTTTGCGGCCAGGTCCGTACCAATTTGTTATTATGTGTAATTCCCCAGTTGATCCGAGAAGATCCGGTATACTCACTCTTAACCCGTAGAGAACAGCATGAAGTGCTGCGATGACTGATCTGGGATCAGATTACTGCACAACTAAGTTGGGGTGCGCACGCTGTCAGTTCAGTGACTTTGAAGAGTGGAGAGGGCTCAGAGGGCACATATGCCATCATGGATTTCTTCTACATCGAGGTGAAAACATGCAATTTAATGTAATAGTCTCATTGTATATGCTAAATTACATTAAGGACCGGAGTATAGCGTTTTCAGTTTGTCGGGTCCATAAGCTAATAGGTTAGGTCTGTAATATATATATATATATATTCAAAATATATCAGCCGTGTATGTTCTCCTATGACTCTTGTTTCTGCCTAGACTAGAATAGCTCTGACAGTGGTACACACACACACACACACACACCCCCCTCATTTATAATGAGACTGACACAGTTTCTCTCCTCAATCGACTTGTCTCGTTTCTCAACATGAAAAAAAGTTATTTCTGACACACAGTGATATTGCACATAAATCGCTGGTACGTCTACGCAGCAGCGCCCAGCAAGGTTTCTGCTCAATAAGTAAACTATCTCCATACTACTCTAGCTACTGTCAGCCTTCAAGGGAACGAACGTTTGTTTTTCTCCTGGTGGCAGGGGAAGAGTTCAAGTGCTCGTTTTTGTTCACTTTTCCCATTTGGTCGCACCACAACAGTTATGTGCACTCGCACTAAAGTTCCCACTTATACTTTGTTTGGGGGGATATGTGTGACCAGTGCCAACAAAACATGCCTCATGTCGCCTTTTCCATTTTTCAGATTTTTACAGATTATTAAAGTACAGAATGTAAGCTTTCATATGATGTATCATTCAATGAAATTGGACAATAATTGAAGGAGATATAACCATTTTAAAATGACTGGGGCCTTTCACCCAAAGCTGAGAAAAGCCCTTTTCAATATTCACAACATTTTATCACCTTAGAGCTGGACAGAAGTGGGTGTGACAATGGGAGGGACAAGAGACAATAGGACGTTTTAGCTGTCAACAGTGCAACACTAGAAACACTGACATGTTTAAGCCAGTAGAACAAACAATGCAATTTGTAAGGTGCCCCAATAAACCCTTTTGAAAGTACTAAGTATTAAATACTAAGTATAAGTATTCAAGTATTAAATATTAAGTTAAGTGTTCAATTTAACTTATACACTACCTGGTTGTAAATAGCTGCAGTACACCATTTTATGCAGGTCTACTTTAAGCAATCAAAGTCAGACAATTGACCCAGTATTTTAAATAAATAAAATCGACGCATCAGGCTATGATGTTGTGCGCTTGTAGATTTGCTATTTTAATAAACAGATCTGTCCACATGCAGTCACAATGCCTGGTTTCATTTATAGTAATTCCTGTGCATTCGATGGGTGGATTCATACTACATCGGGTGTCTATTTAGTGTGCAAGGCTTACATCCGGTCTAAAGCCCACCCACTGTATGCCCTGATTTATATACACAATACATACACGATCCGTATCCTCCCCTCACCGGATGTTGAATTAACAGTACTAACGGCCGTATTTGAAAAGACGTAGCTCTTTGCTGGGTGCGCGAGGAATTTTTTTTAGCGATTTTCCGACATTTACTTTTCAATTGATACCGTTTCTTAGAGACGGCCTACACAAACGTTCTATATACCAAATGAAAGCCTGCATTTCATAGTTTACATAGTATATAACCTTTTTTTAAATGAGCAAGAAATGAGCGAGTTGTGATTAAAAGAAAAGACGTGTGATCTCTTTGCTCTTTAACACACAACACAGACGGCTAACTAGGCTAGCTAGCTTCTAGCCTGTTGTTTGTTGGTGAAAGACTCCAAGCTGGGAAGTGTATTTCAGCGAGTAGCTATACGTGGTTTTGTTTATTTTCTGTAAAGTCTAACCCAAATGCCCAGAATACTTCTGTGTTTACAAACACAAGCACGCTAATGGGCGGTGATCAGAGCGTGAAACCTGAGGACAAAGAGATTCCAGACCAATCGTAACCAACATGCAAATCTCGGAACTGCGCTCTTCTGCCTCCAGAAACGTGTTAAAAAACAAGCCCACTTTGACGTATAAATGTATACATTTCATTTGCCCAAATGAACAATCTGTTTGAATGAAAACCTTCTTCAACATTCAAACTGTATTAATATGAAAAAAAAAGAAAATCACATTTAAAAAAAAAAACGAGTTTATTTATTGATTTAAGGCATGTTCATTCTGGCGACATGAGGCATATTCTGCTGGCACTGGTCACATGTGACCAAAACGGTCACAATGTTAAGCCCTTTGCTCTCTCTCTCCCCCTGTCTCAGCAGAGAGACAGACAGGAGGGTAGAGCTGGGCGTCCTGCCAGCACTTCCATCTTTCCTTTTTACATGGAGCTCCGGCCCGCCGCCCAGGGGGGTCAGCGCTCAGGTCAGCTGTAGAATCTGTCTTCTCACACAACCCCCCTCTTCTTCCTCCTCCCCTTGGGGGTACTCATGCACACATATATACACACACACACACACACACACACACTGTACTGTATCCACATAGATTTGTCATTTTCAGGTCGGCCACACTGGGTAAACACCTGCAGAATGGTAATGCCCTGGGAGGCTTCGGAGGGGTTGTGGGACTGGGAGGGAAGAATTGAAGGGTGTTGTACTCTCTCCGTTCTCGCTCTTTACCTCACTGTACAGTAGCTCGCTCTCGCTCTCTCTGCCTCTCTCTCTTTCTCTCTGTCTCTCTCTCTTTCTCTCTGTCTCTCTCTGTCTCTCTCTTTCTCTCTGTCTCTCTTTCTCTCTGTCTCTCTTTCTCTCTGTCTCTCTCTCTTTCTCTATGTGTCTGTCTGTCTGTCTGTCTGTCTGTCTGTCTGTCTGTCTGTCTGTCTGTCTGTCTGTCTGTCTGTCTGTCTGTCTGTCTGTCTGTCTGTCTGTCTGTCTGTCTGTCTGTCTGTCTGTCTGTCTGTCTGTCTGTCTGTCTGTCTGTCTGTCTGTCTGTCTGTCTGTCTGTCTGTCTCTCTCTCTCTCAGCATCTCCCCTCTTCTCCCTTTCTCTTTCCCCATTCTCCCCGGCTAGTTTCTGATGCGTGTCTCTTAGCTAGGAGGAGAACCCTTCTCCCTCTGTCTGACCCCCTCCTCCCCTCCTCTTTTCTGGCTCTGATAGAGGTGTGGGGTCTAATGAAAGAGCAATGCAACGGGGAACAGAAAGGAGCCGAGGGGACCTCTGCTCCTGGAATTGGCTAGTTAGAAGGTTGCCACAGTGCATTAGCGCCGGGAACAGAGAGCGGGCAATGTCTGTTGATTGGTCCTTTTTTTTTGTACTGGTGATTGGAGTCTCCTGTCAGCGAGCCCACTGCTTTTAACCCATTTTGGGCTGGAACCCCTTTTGGTGTTTTAAGCATTATGTTATACTTTAGCTATCGAAAAATAGCAGATCTACAAGCTTATAGCGCGGCACTCTGTGCCGGAGCTTGTAGGTCTGCTATTTTTTGAAAGATCGTGAAAATCTTTGAATATATTCTTTCACAGTGAACGTTTTGACTCATACCTTTGCTTCTGGGGGGTCCCTGGAAAAACATATTTTCAGATGGGGGTCGGCGGCCAATTACATATATTTTTGGGGGTCATTGACATGAAAATGTTTGAGAACCACTGACACAGGGTTTTTCAGAAAACTGTCATGATTTAGAAGTCATTTTGTAGAATCTGGTCAGTTCTAAATGGGTTAAATGACGCCTGATTAATTGAATGAGCTGAAACGTGCTCTACATCGAATCGACCACCAGTAAAAGCCTGAACTATACTTAGTTGCATGCCGTGTAGTGCACGGAAAACAGGTGACCTACAAGCTCACAACGCTCTCCCGGTGCAACGCGTCATGGGTATTTTAGATCAGCTAATTCTGATGTGCGACACCGCAACTTGACTACGTATAAATCACCCGTTAGAAGGTCTCCCAACACAATGCTACTTTAGAATGTGTACCTTGTAAACTAGTTTGTTACGGTGTGGCGTTCGTGTCACGAACGTCACTCTGTTAAAACTAGTTTACCTCACCTGGAGAAACGTTGCAGATATTTCTCTCGGATTGGAGTTCCGACTGGCAAAGAGATTGCGCCTAACACTTCCCCCGTAGGAGAATGCTTGTTTGTTTCGTGCTTTTCATGGAGATTAATCAGGATCAGTTAACTCTTTGAACCGCCTGCCTTCTTCTTGATGGCTGCTCTGCTCGGGCATGATGAGGCAGCAGAGCAGCAGTCAGCCATGCCCTCCCTCAAAGACCAGCGTGCACGCCAGAGATTAGGCTGCTTATTCAGATACATTAGAAACTATTTGAAAGGATTAAAGTGATTCAGCCTCTACTAAAAGTGTGACATCAAATACAGTATCGTCACTGGTCGGGATAAGAGGATTTAAGATTCTGTCCTTTCATTATGTCTGAATGCTGTTGAAAAGGTCCAGGACAGCCCTGGCGTCGTGATGTGCAGAAAGGGATCGATTCCTCCTACTTAGAAGAAGCGGGGAGGGAGAGCACCGGGGCCCCCGTTCCTTCACACCGATGCATTTAGAAGATTAAAAGTAATGTCTGGTCGCGGCTGTCGCTTCTTAATTGATTCCGGGCCTCCCTCACGCAAACCAACCCCCACCCCTCTCTACCGCCCAATCCCGACCCCCCCTTTTACCCCCCTTCAGATGAGGTGATACACTGTATCGATCCCCGGCGCCAATTTCTTGATTGCGGGATTCTGATGTGAAGATTCCGGCCTAATGCCATAATCATACACTTGTGATGATGGGGGGGAGTCTCTACTCTCTCCTAATCAAAGACCCAGGCTGGTGGGCCAGAAGGCAGCATTGGGAAGCAATCAGTAAGCACTTGTTTAAAGAGACACACTGAGAATATCTGGCAACCCTCTGAGCCGTCTTCGGCTGTCTCGCTACTTTGGTTCTGGCAACGGCATGATCCTTCACTGTGATTGCACAATGCTCCTTGGATGATGGGAAGCAGGCACACACCTACATTTGGAAGAATCTGCTAATTGCCGTTTGTGTGGTGATTATCACGCTTGTCAGAGTTGAGGTGTCACCCCAAAATGAGTGGATGGAGGCATTCACTACTCATTTCCATGTCTGTAAAAACATCAGCGTGACAGAGATTAATAATGTCACCCACACACACATTATACAAATTATACATTATATTTACATTATAAACGCATTATAAACCTGTTCAGTAGCCACATATTAGATATTGACATTTAAAAAAATGTCGGAACATTTCAAAATTAGCGATCTCTCCAAGCTCGCTACTAATTTGGACAATTTTGTACAACTAAACATACAGGACTCGTTTATATGAATCAATTTTTTTTAACAATTCTGGACATCTTTTCTCATAATAAATATATTATATTATTATATAGATAATTCTTGTAGACCTGATTCAATTTAAGTTTTTTTATTATTATGACAAAATAACTACCGGTAATCTCTTACCAGTACTCATATCTACTGTATACGTGTATATTGTGGCTTTATATGTCTTGTAGACTTACATCCCTCCTGTCAGTTCCCCTTCCTTCTACTGTATTGAGGTTGTCTACTGTGTAACTTTGCCTGTCTTGACTGACATTTATTGGTGATTTTGTGTGGTCACCTTATCTCAGGAGTTTTAATATATACTGGGGGGCGATGCCTGTTGGGAACGATGCCCGCTGGAAGGCAGCCCCTCTGGTTATGCAATACATATTTTACCCGCTGTCAGAGTACTTAGTACCATGCCCATTATGATGTCAGGACTATGATGTATGTGCTGGTTGGTACCCGATGTGCTGGTTGGTACCGATTGCGGCGGGTGTATGAATGTGTGTGTGAATGGTTGAATGTAATGCACTTGGTTAAAGGCGCTATATAAATGCACCATTTACCTTACAATCTACACAACACACCCTCAGGCCCTCTGTGATACACACGCCGAGTTTGAAGTTGATTACACACACACACACACACACACACACACACACACACACAGCGTAGGGTTCTATTCCATGTCCCTAGGGCTCCACGTGTCTTTCTAAGTGGTTAAAGGAGCCAGGGCAGTGAGGGCACTGGGACAGACAAACACATGAGTGGTCATGAGTGATTGGGAGAGAGCAATGAAGATACTGAGAATAAATTACAATATTTAATCTTTACAAAACACTGTACTGCACTTCATTTATTCACTCAGTCCCCCTCAAAAATCCTTGTTTGTGCCGAGTGGGTGAACCAAGATGCACTGCAGCACCACTTTGCTAAGCAGTATATTACTGTCAATCACTTTTAAACACAATCTTGTAGCATCCCCCCCCCTTTTCTCCAGTATGACAGTTCGGTGAATGATACAAATCATTTCAGGATGTTCACCTCGACATGAAGCTGATATTTTCTTTCAACGGTGCATTGTTGTTGTTTTGATGCGCTTCAATGGTTGATGTTTAACATATAGGGACCTATAGCTCTACTCTATACCTTCTCTCCATAGAGAAATGTAAATTGAAACTGCTTGGATATGCGCACGCCGTCGCCTAGTATCGATAGGCCAACTTCCATGGTGTGCCGATAGTCCCCAGTTTCCCCCATTATGTTTTTTTACCCCTCATGTTTTTCATGAGGTTCTCTGGGGCAATGGAACTATTCTTTTGATTGAGGGAGCAGAGACACTGCAATTTTGCTCTCAAACAGATGGAGTGTCATATTCAGCAATCGACTGTCAAGGTAGCCCTGTTTCACGCCACCAAATGGAGGAAGACCAAATATTGTTGTGCCACTCAATTTGAGTTGGGATTTGAACAATTTGCATGATGTCAGTTGCTTCTTGCTTCTTCCGCTGTCATTGATGCTACCATTGTTTTTTTGCCCTGGTACACAATAAAATCCGGAGCGTTGATTTATTTTTGAGAGTATAAAAAACAGACCGTTATGGGTCCTTTTTTTACACTCTGAGTTAAATGAACACTCTGGATTACACTGTAGTGTATGAAATGTAATCTAATGAATGCTATCATCATTTTTTAAAGTGCTGGATATAACGACTGAAACGTACTCACATTCATATGAGGAAAATGTCAGGAAGTAAACAAACAAACACAAATGCCCTTGACGAGCTCTCTTTGCAACCGCGCTGATGTGAAAACATATTTTCTCCTTTAATAATGCAAATGTGCACGCGGCGCAGTGGCGACGAAAACCACATTTTCTCGTTCCATAATGTACATGTCTTACACAATGACTCATTCTAAGTAATGATCTTACAGGAGTAGTCAAAAAGCAATAAGAAGGTCATGGTCGGGGTAAACGTTTACAGGGGGCGTGGGTGGGATGGGGGGGGGGGGGGGGGTACATCATCTTCCTTCCATATAGCACATGAAAGCAAACATTCTGACATCAAAGTAAATGCTCCTCTTCGACTGGCTATTAATAATGAAAAATCACATAAGCAATCCAATGGCTGTGCCAGCACCCCTCCCCCCCATGCATAATGTCAAGCCAACAATTAAGCCCCCACATGGTTTACTACAGTATATTGTGGCAGTAAGCAGTGAGTCGTGTTGCCCATTCTCCCTGTATCTGTCTCTCCGCCCTACACCCGGTAGTACAGCCAGTCTGCCTGCAGAGGGTAGTCAAGGACTGCAGTAAGATAAACCATAAATCCATAGCAGGGTGACCCACACACACACACACACACACACACACACACACTGTTCTATCTGTAGTATTTTGGTATATTATTCGGTAAGAGTGGGTGGAAATGAACAGAAATGATAGCTGGAAAGATGTAGGAAGAGTGTGTGTGTGTGTACAGTATATAGTTATACTGTATGTATGCATGCATTTGTTTAATTATGTGTATAATAAAGCCCCTTGGTATCAGACAGGTGGGCCAGGTAGAGCCCAGTACTAAGTTGGAGTACAGTACATTACAGTACAGTACCTACCAGGGTCGCCTGGATGAAACTAATAGGATTTTATGTAAACTGCTTGTCAGCACAGATACACACTGATCCTTTTTTCCACGGGGCTAGGGGGCTTGGGGAGTTGCTGTGTGTGTATGTGTATGTGTGTGTGTGTGTGTGTGTGTGTGTGTGTGTGTGTGTGTGTGTGTGTTATGCGTATGCGTGTGTGTACACTTGTGTGTTGCTGTATCAGTGTCTCTGTGTATTAATGTCAATACATTTATGCCTCCCCACCCCATATTTGGAAGGAAGACAAACGCACGCACACATGCACGCGCACCCCACACACACACACACACACACACACACACACACACACACACACACACACACACACACACACACACACACACTTGTCACACATGTCACGGCACACTCTCATGCTCTATTGAATATGATGTGGAAGCTTTAATAATGGATGCGAGTAGCAGCTGGAAAGGTGGAAAGACATTGATTTATACCAACGGGTTTCCTGGGATTGTTTTTTTATAGGATTGGCTAAATGTCATTACTCTGCAGGTGGTGGTGGGTGGGTGGGTGTGATGAACTGTAATAAACTTTGATTTGGATGGACGTGCGTCTCCTGCCGTCGGCGTCCTAACCAAGAACATTGTGACGGAGCGTGAGACATACATCCACTCACTGTTCTCCCCCCGCCATGGTGACGGCTCATAAATGTATGGCACACACACACACACACACACACACACACACACACACACACACACACACACACACACACACACACACACACACACCTACGCTTGTGTAAACTCTTCAGCGGATGCTGCATGCATGTGCAAATGCATACATCTTGAGGAATCAAAGAGACAACAAGACGGCTGATTGGGTCAATATGTGACCAGACCATTTCTCTCCCCATGACCTGTATTGTTTGTTGTCTGTGCATGTGTGCACATCCACTGCATGTGGCCGTTTGGAGGCCATATATTATCTATGTATTAGGCCCTGGGAAAATACTTGATTCGGTGTGTCAGTGTCCATTAGCATTACATCATAAGGAGTAGCCGGCCGCTGATGCAAATGATCGTTTGATGCTGATTTAGCTAAATCTTTAGATATTGTGTTCTTTTCTATTCAGCTTGGTACACTGATTCTTGCTTGCTACACTTCACAACAGGTGGTTTATTACTTCAGTTGTGTCCACCCACGTCTGTTTTATAAGTAATTAGTATTTTAGTGCAAAGGCACAAGGATCTGAGGCTAAAGTACTTGAGAGATCAGGTGCAGATCAGCTCAACCCTGTGTGGCCGTAAGACCTGAGGACGATCCTACAAAGTCCTTCTAAATCTGTAGTTCTCAAAAAGCCAACGCTAAAATCTAAAATGATACGGGGGCGCTTTACCGGTTTTAATGGGTTCAACATTTCTGTAATTTATACTTTGTCGTATGACGATGTCAGGCATCGGAGATAGCAGATGAACAATGCTGCCATTTTCGCCTTTCTTTTAGCCAATTTTCACCATAAAGACAAATTGGTTAAAGGGCTGTACTGTAGTTTCCAGTCTCCAAAGGCCTGCAGTATGTCACCCCTTTCTCTCCCCAAATTATGCAGTGAGAGCATCCTAATGTCATCCAATATTAAAGGGCCATTAATTCTACCTTCCGTCTCCTTCTAATCTCAGATGAGCAAATCTGTCCTTGTTTCCCCCATCAACAAACAACTGCAGCGGATGCACCATGAAGGTCAAGTCCCCATCTCTAATTAATTGCCCCGGACATTTCTGATAGTGTTGCCAGGGCAGAGAGATCTCGCTAAGCCCGCCATTAATATTCACACAACCTTATTTGCATCTCATATTCGGGTAGAAACACAGAGCTGGGAAAGCTCTGTAGGATGGTTGTCAATGACTCTGCTGTTCCTCCATTAAGAAGTCCAGGTGCGTTCTGGTGGTTGCCACCAGGGAGGTAACATTCACTTCACAGAGCCTCCACCGAGGGACATGGAGTAAAGCTCTATATCAGATCCAGGGTGTTGGAGGAAGTCTTCATTACAAATGCCAAATGTTGTCAATACCAAGACCCAACGTGCCAAGAGGATAGGCGAGGTCCTTGACTTTTGATTGAGGTATGCACCTGATTGCAAACGACTGGAGCTTTTTCAAAGCCTCTTGTGTGTTGAATATTGATGGCAGTTATGAAAAGCACACACCACTGACACCACCTCTCCCACACGATTCCTAGAAAGGCTTTAAGAGCTTCACGCCCCAGTGCCCATGTGTACTCGTCGTAACTCGCCAAACAGGGCCAATTGCGTGCATTTAACAATGCGATAAACCTCATTATGCCTGCCCACTAAGCAGTCACGCATTATCTGAAATGGTTTATGGAGCCTATATGGGGCCAATTTAGCGCAGGACTTGGTTCCATTGTCGGTCAATTAATGTGATGTTTGTCTTTTCCCAGATTTAGTTAATTTTACTCCTGCTCAGAATGAGGATGCTCCCCTTGCTTCCTTGGAATCCTTGCATCCAGGTGATTATACCCCAGAGGATTTGTATCCACGGAGTCACATTATTGATGTCACTGGTGCATATAGCAAGTTGAATATCCTTGTCGCATTTTAATCATCAAAGTATTATTATTATTATAAGTATCATGTCACGGCAACTAAGCATGACACTTGGAAACTTCGTAATGAAATGCAACAAACAGGAATCAGGCAATAACATTGTACTATTTACCGAAGCAGAGGGTTATAAATTGTCAGATCTATATTTCTAGGACTTGTTTTATGAGGGGGATTAAAAACAATCAATGGGAAGGGTAGCATAAACTGGGTTTGAATATGGATTAGAAGTGAAAATAGACACAGCTCAGAGGTTAAAACAACTACGCGGAGCGCTTGTCTTTGCCTTGCATGTTGAGTGGCGACACATTGATCACGGTATTGGCTTTATGGCAAGAGGTTTCTCCATGGGGTCAAACTGAGTTTTGACCCATGCAGTTCAGGCTCAAGACAAAGACATAATATTAATGTAGTATGATCAACAACCGATCACAATATCTCACATGCCTTTTTACTTTGCACGATGAGGTTTCTGCACTGATGTCAAATACCAGCTGATGATCCGGTGGTCGGATTTGTGGCGGCACTGACAGCCTTGCGTACCGTATATTTTTGTTTATCTCCCTGCCCCGCTCCCACTGCCTGCACTGCTGTCCCTCCAGACAAAACATTACATTATTGTGACATCTCTCTGAGGTGTGTGTAGATGCAGTGTCAGGCAAGTCACACCCGATCACCACATTTCTCTTGGAACCTAATCTCCAGCATGGCCCTGCTCACCCGTGGATAGGCAGATAGTGGTGGGCAGGCCTGCTGATACACTCACTGTCACACTGAGAATGCCTCCCCTCATTAGTATTGACTCTGGGTTTTGGTTTTATGGTATCTTTTTGGTTCTATATGAAGTTACGGCAAGGCCGCTAAGCTCATTAGCCTTTGATTGGGTGAGAGGGCGTCTGTCATCCTCGCTAAGGTTTACGCTCACTCTTGGCATCTCTCTGCACAAAGCCATATGTGTAGGTAGAGGGACGCAAAAGCCTATTTAATATTTGTGGTTATTGATTGAGGCCCCTGCTAATGTATTTTCACCACCCGCTTTCCTCCCCGCAAATATTGGGGTTAAAAGGAGAGCGTTACTTGTCATAAATATTCGTCTTTTTTCCCATCTCTCTCTCTCTCTCTCTCTCTCTCTCGTTCTCTCGTTGCTTGTTGGGTGGGGGCCCAGAGTAGTAAAGGTCTCTTGCTGATATAATTTTATGGTCGGCATCCTGGCAGACTCCTTCATTTCACTTTTACCCTTGTCAGTCTTGAGGCCGCCCGGGAAACTGCCTGTACAGAAAAGTCATAAAATCTCTGTCGCTGTCACCAAGCAAATTTAGAGAACTAATTTTCAAATCAAATTATAAATCTTTTAACTTGGCCGGGCAGCCGCCTGGCTGGCAGAGGAGAGCAGCGAGCACACGTTTGAACAATCTTTGCCTGTTCATCAGTCTCTTGGCGGAGGGTTCCGTTTCAGTCTGTGGTGTCTGTCAGAGGTATAGCGGAACCAGACACATGCTGTCAGCTCAATCAAACTGAATCAAATGAAACCCTGAGTGGTTTCGGTGTGCGTAATATGTTGATATTCAGTTTCACATGGGCATGAGTTGGTTACCCAGTGAGCTGTGGCATTCATGGAATGTTTAAATTTTATTTATTGTTTTTAAGACTAGGCCGTGCGAGCACGCCGCAAGTCACACAGTTGGAAAAACACCCATGTTTTTTACGCCTCATGTGACTCAATCAAGAGCCCTCACATGGGTTCATAATTGATATTGAACTCCCAGGGTGGCAGCACATCATGAGAGATGACACCGTGTGGGCGAATATTGATGTCAGTGTAGGAGTTTGATTCGTTGACATGTGTGCATGCATGCGTACGTATGTGCATGTGTGTACACCGTGCTTATCGTGTGTGTGTGTGTGTGTGTGTGTGTGCACGCCAGCCTGTGGGGGTGGTTGTGTGAGTCATTCCACATGGGAACGCGTTCACCTGCTGGTCAAAATCCCTCCACCAGCATCTGTTCCGTCTTTATTGCAGTACGGAGGGGCTTCCATGCATGCTGATTTCTCTGCAGCAAGACGGCGTCTGGCTTTCGGAGTGCCGTCGGCAGGATCGCTGGAGCCAGCCGTCCTTCAGTGACGCACGCTCACCCAGACTCATCCATGTCTTCTTCTCTGCATCTCCCTCATCTCTACTCCTCCTTGTCTGGTCACATGGTCTGACCCAAGTCTGGCGGCAGTACCATTCGGTTTTCTTTTCTCTTCTTTTTTTTCTTTTTTTTTAATCTCCTTTAATGGTGCCGTGTGGTGCTGCTGCTACTGAGGGAAGCTCTTTAACCCATTCTGACCTGAGATCAGATTCATACGAGGTTTCCACTGGACACACACTGGTCTGATCAACCCATTCTGACCTGAGATCAGATTCTAGAAATGTCAGTCGCTCTTAGATTTTTCAAAAATAGCAGACCTACAAGCTCGTAGATCTGCTATTTTTCAATAGGTAAAGCATAACATGATGCTGACACCAAAATGGGTGCCCGTTCAGAATGGGTTAAATGCATTTCCTCTGGTGCCGCCCTGGGATTATCCACAGGGAAACATGCGCGCGCACACACACACACACACACACACACACACACACACACACACACACACACAGGTGGAATTCTGCCTTCTTCCGCTTTGAAGCAGCCGCACCGGAGCTTCCTGTGCATTGCTAAATCCTGTTCTCAAAGAGCGTTTTACCCCCTATGTCTGACAGGCTGAGGACACATACGCATGCACGTGCACGTGCACGCGCACACACACACACACACACACACACACACACACACACACACACACACACACAGAGAGCACACAAACACTGCATTTGCATGCCTGATGCAACATTCAGTAACTGAAGCAAACAAGACAGTATACATATTTGCCATACATAAAAAACAGTGTTGCCGTATCTTCTCCCTGGTTAGTGAACAAGTCCTTTATCAGCTGTCGAATGTAGAGCTCATCCTGCCTTCATGGAGTGTTTACTATATATATATATATATATATATATATATATATATATATATATATATATATACTGCACAGAAAGGCTCAGCGCTGGATTGTTTTACCGCTGCCCCACTGTTTGAGTGGTGCCTCATTGTTGTTTCTTTTATTTGTATTTTATTTTCACTGCTTTCCACTACTGGAGTCTGGTAAGACAGCAGGAGGACCAGCACAACCAAAGGTTTTGAAAGAGTGAGTAAGGATCAGATGGATGGAACAACGGGTTGATAGATGGATGGGTGAATGAAGGCAGCAGAGCCCCATAAGGCACCTTGAGCTGTGGTGTTACGGATAAATATCGTGCGCACGAGTTTGAAATCTTGACGACTAGCCTTTGGCATACTTCTGATGTGTTTGTTGTGTACGGGCTCTGTCTTGAAAGGAAGAAAAAAAACGACACAAAAACAACACCTTCACCTGCTGAAGGAAGTCTACTCTTATAGGCACATTGCTTGTCAGGGATAGCTTCTTGAACCCATCATGAGCACTCTATAGGAAGTGTGCAGCTTGAGTTTTCTGACTGCGGGGGCAATTAGGAGTTTTGAGCGGTAGATATTTGGGACACATATCAAAGTTTTGGTGTGCGTATTATCCTGGCTGATCTCCATTTGTGAACCCCTGCTTCTACTGCTGTGCTCTCGCTCCATGCGCCGCTCCCAGAGTTTGCTCTCATTACCATGTCTTCCAGCCAATGCAGAAATCCCAAGGTGTGAAACCTTTATGCTTTGATATTTGCAATAGTTGTCCTATCTCCCAGTCCACCACTCTCTCCATTCCCCCCTTGTTGTTGGAGTGGAATTTGAATATATGAAGAGAGAGAGAGTGTGTGTGAGAGAGAGAGAGCTGTTCCCCCTGTGTCCCAGTAGTTTGTGACGTGGACACAGACTGGGCGGCGTCTCGCTCCACAGTATTCCTCTGTGACCCACCAGAATCAACAGAGAGGGATGGGGAGTTGGTGGAGTGAAGGAGGGAGAGATGTCATTACCAAGCCTTACCTCCAGGGCCTGGCGGTTCACTGCCGAGGTTAACTGGTTTGGCTGCTCGGCGCCAGTTGGCATGGCTACCATCTCCCAGGGTGCGTACCCCCCCCCCCCATCCCCACCCCCCTCTTCCTCCTCAGTGGTCCCAACGCAGCCGTCATTCAAGAGGTGGCCAGTCAAGGCGCCCCGTCGCGCCCAGTCTAGCGGCGAGTAAGCCTCCGTGCCCATCTGTCTGTTGACATTGTCTCCTCTCATGAGGCTGCAATTTCCTTCTAAGACATGAGGAATCACTCGCGGCACAGGAAGGGTCATAAAACAGCAAGGTGCTCTTTGGGGGAAAAAGGGTCTAGAAATAATATTACAGTGTAACAGCAGTAATAATAAAACTCTCCATCTCTCTTTTATGACTCTCCAATAAGTGAGTTGTTTCTGCATCTGAGCACTGCATGGAGAATGGGGAAGGAAGTCATGCTGCCGTGCAAAGCAGGCAGGCGGGCGGGCGGGGGCCCCGGTCTGTGATGAATGTATCTATCTCCAGGCATTAGGTGTTCTATTTTTCATCGCGGGCCCTTCGGCCGGCGCTGAAGAGAGCCCGGGCCCCTCTCTCTCTCTCGCGTGCGCACTCGTGCACGGCGCCACAATCCTCGGAGAGGGTGACTAATCCAGGACGAGTGTCTTGGGGGGCGAGAGCAGCCGCTACCCGAAAGGTCACACCTGTCAGTGGCAGGGAAGGGAAAAAAAACAACAAAAAAGGACGTTGGAAGAAGCCAGCACTGATGTGTACCCCCCGCCTGAAGACATGCCATCTCATAACCACCACCCCCCCCCCCCCCCCCACACACACACACACACACACCAAATACTCACATGCACGGACATGCGCTACAAGTCTCTGAAGAGACGGCTGTTATAGAAAGAAATAATTACATTTCTGCTCCTTTCATCCTCGCTGTCCAAGGCTTTTTACATCCAGAGCAGACTGGAGACGGCAATGTCTTCATCCCCTGCATTTTGTGCAGCTTGTAGCATTTAATTAATTCACCGAAGGTCGCCCATCATCTTCCCTCCACACTGATTTCTGGTTTCATTGAGAGGCACATTTTTGATTATGGAGATGTTAATCAATGGACGGGCAGCCCACCGCCACCCATACATCTATACGCACCACTCTTGCTCTCGCATAACACTCCCGTGTTTGACTGTGTATGGTCTCTCCATCATTGTACTCTGTATGAAAAGGTTGGGTGGCCGCGTCTGTTAGAGAGACCTGTAGAGATCAGTAAGTTCTCCGTCTACAAAGCCCTGCTTAATAGGCTACATACCTCATTCATGGTTCTCTTCTGGACTGGAACATTTGCACTCATATCGGGCGCTTTCAGCGACTGGCTTGTATATCACGTGGCACGTTACTAAAGTACTCCATGTACTGAACACATCAGGACAGGCACAGTCACTTTTATGCCCCACATTCCTGGAATGAACATATGCCAAAAATAACTTGACACATGGCTTTATGTCTAAAAGCCAGACATTTTGACCCACATGATCTCATATGACGGTAACCACAGTAACAGCGCTGCTACCGACTGATAGACACCCACACACACACATGTTGAAGTGGTTAGCACCGCTCAAAAAGGACTGAAAATAGCAGATCTACAAGCTCGCAACGCGTTGCAAGCTTTTCCGCTTGCTAGTTTGGGTATTCTCTGTGAATACCAGACAACTCGCCCCTTTACCAACTCGCCCCTGCGAAATGTGTTAATGTAGTTAACAGTTAATTTAGTATTTCCCTCCCTCTCTGAAATCTGAAATTATCTTGTATACAGATTTATTTGATTGTATAGTAGTCGATCACTATACTCAAAATTAAGAAAGAATAACATGAGACATAGACGGTGACTGCTTTAATTAAGTTAATTTAGGACCTTCTAGCAGTTAATTTCACACACATTTCTTCCATGTAGCCCATGTTTTGTAATG
This sequence comes from Protomyctophum parallelum, assembly GCF_964188405.1. Taxonomy (NCBI): domain Eukaryota; kingdom Metazoa; phylum Chordata; class Actinopteri; order Myctophiformes; family Myctophidae; genus Protomyctophum; species Protomyctophum parallelum. The sequence continues at coordinate 17,751,984 of NC_139711.1, read as the reverse complement.
GCATCATCATGCTATTATGCCTGTGGATATACAGAGTGAACTTAACAATGATAAATTCATATTGTAATACCTTTTTATATAATCACCAACATGAATTATGTTTGTTATTTACAGCTAGGCAAGATGGAAAAGGGGTGACCATACCCGTTACCTTCTCTTTTAGGTCTTGAGTTAAAAAGTTTGGGCGCCACTGATCTACTGTACATGTGTCAGTCTGTATTTAAACTAACAAGATGGGCCTGTCCACGTGTGTCTCTCTTATCTATCCAATCTAACCCGTCCACCCTTGGCACTACACTTGTAACCCACTTCAGGAGTGATTGCTTCACACACTAGGCAGAGAACATCCACTTCTCTCCTTCATCATACAGCTATGAGCTTTTCACTGTACTTCTCCTCCTTCTCTTGACATCCTATAGCAGCAGAGTGTACCTGACACCTCAGTGTCATCCTATAGCAGCAGAGTGTACCTGACACCTCTGTGTCATCCTATAGCAGCAGAGTGTACCTGACACCTCTGAGTCATCCTATAGCAGCAGAGTGTACCTGACACCTCTGTGTCATCCTATAGCAGCAGAGTGTACCTGACACCTCTGTGTCATCCTATAGCAGCAGAGTGTACCTGACACCTCTGTGTCATCCTATAGCAGCAGAGTGTACCTGACACCTCTGAGTCATCCTATAGCAGCAGAGTGTACCTGACACCTCTGTGTCATCCTATAGCAGCAGAGTGTACCTGACACCTCTGTGTCATCCTATAGCAGCAGAGTGTACCTGACACCTCTGTGTCATCCTATAGCAGCAGAGTGTACCTGACACCTCAGTGTCATCCTATAGCAGCAGAGTGTACCTGACACCTCTGTGTCATCCTATAGCAGCAGAGTGTACCTGACACCTCAGTGTCATCCTATAGCAGCAGAGTGTACCTGACACCTCTGAGTCATCCTATAGCAGCAGAGTGTACCTGACACCTCTGAGTCATCCTATAGCAGCAGAGTGTACCTGACACCTCTGTGTCATCCTATAGCAGCAGAGTGTACCTGACACCTCAGTGTCATCCTATAGCAGCAGAGTGTACCTGACACCTCTGTGTCATCCTATAGCAGCAGAGTGTACCTGACACCTCAGTGTCATCCTATAGCAGCAGAGTGTACCTGACACCTCTGTGTCATCCTATAGCAGCAGAGTGTACCTGACACCTCAGTGTCATCCTATAGCAGCAGAGTGTACCTGACACCTCTGAGTCATCCTATAGCAGCAGAGTGTACCTGACACCTCTGAGTCATCCTATAGCAGCAGAGTGTACCTGACACCTCTGTGTCATCCTATAGCAGCAGAGTGTACCTGACACCTCTGAGTCATCCTATAGCAGCAGAGTGTACCTGGCACCTCTGTGTCATCCTATAGCAGCAGAGTGTACCTGACACCTCGGTGTCATCCTATAGCAGCAGAGTGTACCTGACACCTCTGAGTCATCCTATAGCAGCAGAGTGTACCTGGCACCTCTGTGTCATCCTATAGCAGCAGAGTGTACCTGACACCTCGGTGTCATCCTATAGCAGCAGAGTGTACCTGACACCTCGGTGTCTTCCTATAGCAGCAGAGTGTACCTGACACCTCTGTGTCATCCTATAGCAGCAGAGTGTACCTGACACCTCAGTGTCATCCTATAGCAGCAGAGTGTACCTGACACCTCTGTGTCATCCTATAGCAGCAGAGTGTACCTGACACCTCTGTGTCATCCTATAGCAGCAGAGTGTACCTGACACCTCGGTGTGGCAACCTGCCACGGGCATCAGCCTCCATTCAGGCAAATTAATCTTTCTTTGTTGGACTAGTCAAGCCCGACCTGGGAGGGAGTTCGCTTAGCTGCCGCTCTGCTGACGCAAGTGCTTTCTCTCAAGTTGGGAGCCCTCGCTTATGGGCAGGTAAAGATCTCTCCATCTGTTATTAGGTGGGACATGGGAAACGCACGCCTTGATGTATAGGTATTCCTAGCACTATCGAATGCGACCGCGACCCCTCGATGGAGGCCAAGTAATGGTGCGGACATTAGAAGAAACAGCTTTTGTTTCCTCCAGATCTCTGTGCGAATGCATCCAATAAGACTTAATTTAGACGGCGGAGCCCTTTCAAGTGTGATACACACCCATCATTGGTAGAAAGCTCTCGCTTTCTCCCTCCTCTCTCTCTGTCTCCCTTAGATCAGGGGTTCTCAACCCGTGGGGTTTTTAGCAACTGAATGGCTGGAAAATGGAAATGAAGAGTTTACATATAGTACACATAGTACATGCATACACCTTCCCTAATGATTATATCTGGTTTCAGTATTTATTTATTGTGTATTGTTGTATTGTTGAGAACCCCTGCCTTAGATAGACAGACAGACAGACACGCACACGCGCACACACATGCACCCCCCCCCCCCCCCCCCCCCACACACACACACACACACACATGCACCCAGTCACTGAATGTGCTTACAGATCTCACCCTTATCTTTTATCTACTGTATGCTGTGTGCGATGACTAGATCATCTCTGAGGATGGCTTTTTATAGTGGGAGATATTACATAGATAGTGTTTTTGCTATAGCACCAATTTGAAATTAGCTGGGGTGCTAAACAGAGAGGAAAGGCATGTGGTGTTAGTCGAGATGATACAGCCCCTATACAGACATGAGAGAGAGATAGATCAAAGCTGAGCGTCATGGTAATAATAACAAAGTCCAGTGTTTTGTTGGTTTGATTTCAGGTGCGTGCGTGCGTGCGTGTGCGCGCACACACCTGCTCAGGCTCAGTCAGGCATAGACTCCAGGCCCATTTGCAATCCTGTCCAAGCTAAGGGTCAGTAACCCCCTCTCTCTCTCACACACACACACACACACACACACACACACGTTGCACCAGCCACTCTGCTTTTGGCGAGACTCATCAGCAGTCTCCCAGGACAAGCCATTGTCATAAATCATGCTTGTCCCCAACAACAGCTCCGATCCACAGAGACTGGACATCATTAATGTCCCGCCAAATCATGTTTACCTGAGCCCACTTTTTGTCCTCCGTCATTATACACATTTTTCTTCCGTTCCTCATTGCCTCCCTTTCCTTCACATGGATCTCCTGGCTGATATATGAAGCTGGACTCCATCCCAGTCTGCAGTGTGCTGTCGGGTTAGAGGGGCGGGTCTCTGCTTTTAGATCTGACACTGATAGAGCTGTGGAGTCCAGGTGGTATCCAGCTGTGAGCTGGCAAATGGAGCATCGTCTGTATTACATCTGCTGCTGACCGCTCCAGGTGCTGACCCTGCACTGTGCGTGGCGTGCGTGCATGCCTGTCTTGAAGACATACCATTGCTGACGGTCAGAAACATCCTATCTCCGAATTCTAACTTGTTGTTTTTTCGTAAATGAATGCCCTGTACTGTACTTGATCATACTAGAGTGTCACACAAAAGCATCGAAAGTAGCAGATCCACAAGCTCAAAACCACGTGCGAAGCGACCCATTTTGAGCTTGTTAATCTGCTACTTTTGAATTTGAATCCTGAAAAGTAACAGTTTTGGACATATGAGGTTTCCATCCGACAGAAAAGATATACTGTATGCAGTCGATCTCAGATTGTAATGTAAGCTGTAATGTATACTGTATGTCGACTAATGGTTGTGGAATAACCGAACATGATTTTGGTCAGTCATGCACATTCCCAGTATTTTAGTTTTTTGTTGTGCGGGCATAAGTGGTTAAGCAAAAGGTGATTTGAAGTCTTGTTTATCTTACATCTCAGGGTGTTGTGTGGGTAAAGAATAGAGCAGACACGGTAACCCGGACCAGACGTGTGTGTGTGTGTGTGTGTGTGTGTGTGTGTGTGTATATATATATATATATATATATATATATATATATATATATATATTTATTTATATTAATTATCCATGTTAGTCCTTTACACAGGTGGGGTCAACTAGGCAAGGTGGCAGGGACAACATAAGAATGCACAACACCAGACAGCAGCCTCAGCACCACCAATAAGTAGATATTCAGCATTGCAGCGTGCACCCTCCTCCACACACCACTACCACCAATAAGTAGATATTCAGCATTGCAGCGTGCACCCTCCTCCACACACCACTACCACCAATAAGTAGATATTCAGCATTGCAGCGTGCACCCTCCTCCACACACCACCACCACCACCAATAAGTAGATATTCAGCATTGCAGCGTGCACCCTCCTCCACACACCACTACCACCAATAAGTAGATATTCAGCATTGCAGCGTGCACCCTCCTCCACACACCACTACCACCAATAAGTAGATATTCAGCATTGCAGCGTGAACCCTCCTCCACACACCACCACCACCAACCACACACACGCACACATGTTCTCCTCACCTCCTTTGTTGCCCTTTTTCCCAAAAACCTTTTAGTTTCTAGTTGGAGCCCTTGGCTTCATACCCGAGGTCCCAGGGCTGAAAGTAGCAGAGTACAGAGACTTCATTAGGCTCTCGGAATGCAATCAATGCAGCAGAGACCATGGTTGAAACCTAAATGAGATCCACAGTGACTTCACCTGCTTAACAGCTCGCTTGTTAGACACCCCCCCCCCCCCCCCTCCGACGCAACTGGGAACATCTGTTTAAAAACCAAGAAATTGGGCCCAGGTTACCTAATGTGCCTGTTGAGGTATATGTTGCCATTATGTTCTTATTCCTTGAAATTAGATCATCTTTCTTTTTTCATTTTTTTTATCTCCCCCACACCCTCCTTTTACATACTGTATTGAATGCTCCGTGTCTTTGTGCTCTTGAGGAACTTTGGGGGCTCCATATCGAGCAACCCGGCTGACCTTGGATTGATTGTTGAGCTGTTGGAATGGAGGGTGTTACCTTGAAAGTCGGTGTGTGAGAGAGCTCGTTATTAAGTGGAGTTGGTTTGTAAAGGGGAGGCGGAAAAGAAAATCCATACTGTACGTCTCCTTAATGATCTCTGGTCGCGCCGTCGGGCTCCTTCTGTACACAAAAGACATCTGTCCATTGTGTCCACTCTCTGTCTGTGTCACTTATAGCATCGACAAACTCACATACCTCGTACCTTTCTCCTCTGGGTTCTTTCTCTTCCCCAAAGAGATTCTTGACATGTTCGATGCCACATTGGTCTTTCATTAGGTTAGCTTAGCTTACCTTAGCATATCATGTCCTTAGAGAAATGTGTTATGTTTGCTGGGGCGCTGTGCAGCCGACGTGCAGTTGTCCTCTCTCTCCCCCTCGCTGCTTTCAGAGCTCTCTTCTACCTGCCTTTTCAGAAAGCTACAGGAGCTGACATCTGCTCCCTGTCTTTATTGGGGTGTCATTGAAATTCAGTGCAGACGTCAGTCCTGCAAAAGCACTGGGAGAATGGCTTGGAGGAATGTTTTGGGTTTTGTGTGTTGTATGCGCACACAAAAGACACTACATCATGCATACCGGTGTACTTATTGTATAAGCATGCAGACACCCGTGCACATGTAAACACATATACAACACACACACACACACACACACACACACACACACACACACACACACACACACACACACACACACACACACACACACACACACACAGAAACACAATGTATATAGAGAAAACTGTCATTTTGCAGAATTTTAGAGGTCTCTCTCATCTGGCATTAATGAGCTCTTAATTGAAGATGCTGATTACAATATAATTTTACATAATGAAGTAGATTATGTTTCTCACCAGAATTCTTCTAAAATAACACTAGTATAATGATAGGAGTGTGGGATATTGTAAACCATAACCTAAAATGTAAAGGCTTTCATTATGGTTTTCTGTACTGTTGGGAAATGGCTGTTTTATTTAGGAAAGCTTTTACTACAGTATATGCACTTCTCGTTTATACAATAGATAATAGATATTTAAATCAATTGGGCTAAGTTCATAATCTTTTTTTTTTCTTTTTTTTTCGTGGTAAATTTTCTATGGATTTCTACCTATTTTGACATGTATAATACTACGGATGCTAGGATTTCATGTGTGGAGGGGTCACCAATATCGTGTAGAATCTGCTTCATTTGCATTAGGTAATATATGCTGAAATGTGAAATTTTAGGTCATACAATGGAAGTGAACGGAAGTGACGTGCTATGAGCTTGCAAAAGTAAACTTTGGCATTACTAATACAACTATAGTAAGTAATAAGCCTTACTGAGCCATGTGGCCCATAGGGCTTATCCCCTGTTTCTGTAGCGCGAGGCACCTTGATGAACAAGTACACCCCCCTTAAAATGTTCTCTATTTATCTGTGGATACTCAAAATGCCTCTACTCTTACATTCCACGTGCTTGTCAGGGTGGGGGGTCCCCACTCCCAGTTCAAATATGATTTATATGGGTATTGTATTTAGATATTTAGATATTCACTTATATTCATGCTTTTTGTGGCTCCCCGCCCTTCAATCGGATCTCTCCCTCCTGTCCTCTCATCACTACAGTATCTCCAGGATTTGATTTTAGACACAGCTGGCAGCACACAAGATATCGCGAAATCTAATTGTATGATATGCCATTAAACTTGCTGATTGAATTCATACCCCCTGGAGGACGAATTCTAGCCATTTGAGTGACCTCATGATCTTTCCTCTTGCGCCTCCCTGAGGCCAAAATGCACTTTGTAGCTTTGTAATTTTGATGCTTAATTTGATCTAAACTTTAGTTTTGCTGGAACTTTAGTTCAAACCGCTAGCAGGGCTTTTCAAAATGACTGAAATCCTGCTGAAGGGCCATTTTGATAAGCGCATGGCAGTGTGGTGTATCACGGCTGAAGGTCTTTCCGATACCATTAGAGGCATCATTGATGATGCTCTGTTGCAGGTCAACTCTCAGTGGGGGGAAGTAAGCCTTGCTGACGCTGCCTATTGGGCTGCCTGTCCATGTCTGGGCCACAGCCAGCATGACCTGTGCACAGGTATATACTTTACTGTAAGGCGGGCCAAAATTCCCCACAAGTACAGCAGAATTTGGAACGTGTGAGACTAGGGGGTGGAGACGCTGCTTGGTATTACTGTGAGTCAGCCGCGTCAGCCCCATCGGGGGGTGGATGAACCAGAGAGAGTGACAGAGTGTCAGAAAGCCTGAACTGGCTGGCATGTTTAAAGGTCCATGTGTCTAAATGAGAGGGGAGGGGTGCAAGCCAGTTCCAGAGAGGTACAGGAAAAAGGAAAAAGGGTCAAGGTGGAAGCATCACAAACAGTTTCACTTTAAAGGGTCAAAGTGCAAGCATCACAAACAGTTTCACCATAAAGCAAGCATTTCAACAGCAGATGACCAGCAATGTTGTTCACCGTCCGCCACCATCATCAATAAAGCAAACACAACATTGTTGTCGGTTGATGTTCAATGTCTTTCCAACCACATGTAATGGGTAATATATTGATATTATATCAATATTGGGATATGAGACTAGATATTAGGGACTTTAAGCAACGACTGTTTTCAGGACGGCTCCGCTAGGTGGAGCTGTGACGCAATCGCCGTAGCTGTCAAAATCGTTAAGCAAACAGCCGTCTGCTTAAAGTCGCTATTGTCTGATATTGTGACGTGCCATAAGTGCTGTCTTTTCCCGGTTTGAATCACTTAAGCCCTATTTTGTACACACACAACGGATCGCAATGTGACCCGTTGTGATATTGTAGAATTGGACGTAAGGTCCGTCTAGTCGAAGGACCAGTGAGTAGGCATGCAATGTATTATCGTAAATCGATTTAGATCCTATCGTCAACATAGTATCGGGATTGGAATCGTATCATTAGTTGAGTGAATTGTTACATGTCAACTAGTAAGCTCTTCATCTTTTATAAACATGGTCTACATTTGTAACCTATCAGAAAACGCTGCAGCTGTTTATGATTCGTTAACTGTGTACAGTACACCATGTCCAAGGCAGTGAAGGCACTGTCCATTATGAATGATTTGGAAAAGTCAGTGTTGGTCATAGTGGTTGATTGTTCAGTGTGTGTATCAGGCTCAGTGCCAGGTGTAGTATTTTCCAGTTTTCAATACTATTCTACTCTTGCATTTCAGAGTCAAATATTGTACTTTTACTAGACATGTAGAGGTTTTACTTTTACTGCAATTTACAATTTAGGCATTTAGCAGACACTCTTAATCCAGATTGATTTACAGTAAGCAAGTGTAAATCAGCTATTCTCTAAAGATTTTGTCACCCGCTCGTCCTGGAGGGGGCCGTTGAAAATAGTGAGGGTGGGGGGGAATCATTTTATATAGTAAAACAATATTATCCTGTTATTCCTTTTTATTTTTTTCGCTTAATTTTTATTGAAGGAAAAACAGACAAGAACAACAACAAACAAGACTATAACGGAAAGAAAAAGAAAAGACAAAGACAAAAAGCTAAAGAAACAAGGCTGCATTTTTCATATTACAAAATACATTAAATGAAATCCTATTGCAATATCGCTAGGCTGAGAGAAGAGATTCCACTTTTCCCACTTTTTATAGAATTTATCCTCTTGTAGTCTAAGTATGAATGTTAGTTTTTCCATAGCATACAGTTCCTCTATAATGTCCATCCATTGATCTTTCGTTGGTGGGTCCTGTTGGCCTGTTATTCCCTTTTTAAAGGTTTTATGACCTTAATTACACCCAAAAAAAGACCTGAACTTTGAACATTTGGAAGCCTTTTGAGCTGCAATGAAAACAGGCAAAACAGTGACATCTGCTGGCAAATCCCATTGACATAATTGGGATTTGCAGGCTGTGACAGCAGGAATATCAGAGCACTTGTTTGAGCCAGAAAACCCCAGACATAAAATCTACGGAATGTTAAAAGTTCAGGTTTTTAGGGTGCAATTGAGGTGCAGAAAAAAAAGAAATATGTCACTCATTAACAAGACTGAATGAGAAAAACTGTGTGTGCGCGTGCGTGCGACAGTGCGTGCATGCGTGCGTTAGCACACGCATGCACACATAGGCACATTGTTGCATTGTTGAAAGGTCACATTTGAAAAGCCACAGCGTAGCTCAACCAAGGGCGTGAATATATAACATCAACGTTTTTATTCCAGTATTTATTCATAAAATGAAATCATACAGTGATGTCAAATAACAACAGACGTTCCGGGGACTCAGGAGTAAAAAGAAGGAACAGCCTTAATTTATTAAAAGGCACATGTTTTCGGACCTTGGAAGGTCTTCATCAGGGCATTTTTTGTTTTTTAAATTTCGCTCTGATGCAGTTGCCTTTTTTTTAAAGATATTTGTATATGGATTTTTTGCCTTTATTTGATAGGGTACAGTAATGTGACAGGAAAGGGGGAGAGAGATATGGGGGGGGAAGACATGCGGCAAAGGCCGCCGGGCTCGGGACTCAAACCCGCGGCACGCCGTCAGATGCCTGGACCCCTCAGGCCAGCAGTTTGCCTTTTAATAAACGTCTGTTCCTCCTTTTTACGAATGAGTGCCTGTGGTTTTTTCACATGTTTTGATCCTTTTTGATCCATGAGCACCATTGACACTTACTGCTGTTACCTGTTTATATCTCCTGTGAGCACCTGGGTGTTCTTGTTTTCTTTATACAGTGATACGTTGGGATGACAGAGAGGCCATGTTCAAAGAAATAATAATTATAAACCTCTTTCAATGAACAAGTATGTACGGGATAGTGGGGACACACACATTGACAGTTGCGTCGTGGCTGGTACAGGATCACACACTAACAATTAGATTAATGCTGCTGAGATTAATTGCTCCAGTGATTGTTGTACAGTGGGAAATTAGACTGGGGCAAGCTTCAGACGGAAAGAAAGTGTTTCAATACGGTTATAGTGTCATCTCTGAGGGGCCATTATTTGCAACAGCTAAGCTGTAAAGGGTTCAACGTGTTCTTTATTGTTACATCTTGTTTAGGTACATAATGAGTTCAAATTATTACTAGTGAACTTTTCAAACTTGATTGTTCCTTTCTCTGGCCAGAAAACTGGAAATAGCAGATCTACAAGCTCACAACATGGCGCCATGCGATGCTTTGTGAGCTTGTAGATCAGCTATTCTGTTGTGTGTTGCCGTTGCATGAGTATCATTTAGGGCTTTATGTGGTTATACTGTACAGACTAATCGATTTGGTACAATTAAAAAAACAAAACAATTAAAAAGTATGTTGATTTGATGATAGTGATACATTTTTTACAATTATTCAAGCAAATACAATTCTTGATTATTCGACTAATCAATAGTAATTGATAGAATAACCACTGCAGCCCTAGAACCAGTATTTCTGTGCAGTGCTGTATGGCCAATGCTGTCCACACAAAGAATCGCGACTTCCTACAGTTTCTGCTTTGTTTTGAATGTTTAAAACCCATTTATTTGAACATGGTCTCCCTGTCATCCCAACATATCGTTGTATAAATTCATGTTATGAATAAATAAACTTGGATAAAAACAAAGTTGACAGTATCTATTCACGCCCTTGGTTGAGCTGCCCTGTGGCTTTTCAAATGTGACCTTTCAACAATGCAACAATGTGTGTGTGTGTGTGTGTGTGTGTGTGTGTGTGTGTGTGTGTGTGTGCACGCACTCACGCACGCACACGCGCATACACACATACTACACACACTTTTTGTCTCGCTCTGTCTCCTTTTCTTTTTGCCATACACAATTATTTTGGTAGTACTAGTGTAGCATATTTTTATTAAAACTGGTGAAATCTTTTGCCTTTGATCTACCGCACAGCAAACGTTTTGACGATGCATGCACACTGGTTTTGTGCACCGCTGCATATACTAAATCATACATCCTTTATTCCCTGCCAACACACAAAACAATCTCTTTGGAAATAGATAGGCGTGGAATGGGATCCATTTGAAATAAATAAATAAATACTATTTATAATTATAACAATAATAAATAAATAAAACAAAAAACAACACAAACTCAGTGTAGGACATTTTCTTAACCAGTTACTTTTCTTTTTTATGTCGTCACTGTTGAGCAGAAACCTATATTCTAACTTTTAATTTTATTTTTTTGGAAATTACTGTCCTACTTGATCACACTATAGCGCCACACAAAAGTAGCAGCAGATTTGCAAGCTCTAAACACGTTTTGAGCTTGTCGGTCTCGGTCTGCTATTTAAGCAATTATTTAAAAACAAACATGTGACATGTGAGGTTTCCACCTGACAGAGATGGTATACTTTGTATGTCAAAATACCAACAATAACTGATCTACAAGATCACAAACACATCGCAATGTGTTTTCACGTGAGCTTGTAGATCAGCATTTATTTTCCTTTTATACAAATTATGACAATTTTGCCAAAAATAGGCATGACGGAGTTAATGTGGTCAACCTACATTTTTAATTAAATTGTTAAATTGTGATATTATCTATCAGACACATGCATGCATGTATTTAATTCAGTATGACCAGAAGCGGGGATAAAACATATTTAGCCCCCACTGGCGATAAGATGGCTGTAGGGCAGAGGCATGGATTCACCCCCCCCCCCCCACCGCAAATCCAACCCCTGGACATGGATAGAGAATGCAAAATTGAGACAATGACATGGGAAGAGTAGAGAGAAAGCATGGTGAGTTGCTGGAAGCCCCCGCCCACACTGTGCCAGGAACCCTGCTCTCGTGGCAAGATGAAACACCTTATCTGCCGGCAGCAAGGACCTGTCCTTTAAGTAGGGCGATTGGAAAAAAAAGTCTTTGTCCAGCCAAGCTCGGCATCTCAACTGATCCGTGTTCCTGCTGACCTTTCAGAGACAGGACTGTGGTCACATGCCACAATTTAGATCATCAAAATATAGGCATAGAAAACGTGTGTGCGTGTGTGTGTTTTATTACTATACTTATAGTAGAATTTGAGAAATAGAAATTGTTGTTTTGTAGATGAAAGAAGGTTGTGGTTAGACAGATATAGACAGAGGCGTCAGGTTCCTATAACGGCGGTGGGTGCAGCCCCCCCCAGCGGTGGAAAAGAAACAAGTTTTGTTTTTTCGGTTGGTACTTTATTTACAGTTTGCTAATGAACACAGTGTTTCAGTTCACAACGAACACATTAAATTGTTTCAGCAACTTTGACGTTTTCGACAACATCCTGCACTACTAAATTCAGGACATGTGCGGTGCAGGGAATGTAAAGAGCCCTAGGCTCCAGCGCCTGCATTCGGGCTTGCAAGCCTGTTTTGGAACCAGCCATGTTCGCTGCACCATCATAACACTGTCCTCGGAGTTTACTTATCGGCAGTGAGAATCTCGTCAACACGTCTTGTAACAGCAGGAAAAGTGCCTTGGATGTTGTGCTCGCCGTCTCGTAATTTCAGTGGACAGTGGGTGCATATACTGCATATTGATATTGGCTTATTATTTTGCCTGTGGGTGCTTCTGCTCCTGAGCACCCGCGGAGTTGACGCCGTTGGATATAGAGGTTAGGTTTAGTGTTAGACATGTAGAGGTTAGATTTAGGGGTTAGTGTTAGACATTTAGAGGTTAGGTTTAGGAGTTAGTGTTAGACATGTAGAGGTTAGGTTTAGGAGTTAGTGTTAGACATTTAGAGGTTAGGTTTAGGGGTTAGTGTTAGACATGTAGAGGTTAGGTTTAGGGGTTAGTGTTAGACATTTAGAGGTTAGGTTTAGGGGTTAGTGTTAGACATTTAGAGGTTAGGTTTAGGGGTTAGTGTTAGACATGTAGAGGTTAGGTTTAGGGGTTAGTGTTAGACATGTAGAGGTTAGGTTTAGGGGTTAGTGTTAGACATTTAGAGGTTAGGTTTAGGGGTTAGTGTTAGACATGTAGAGGTTAGGTTTAGGGGTTAGTGTTAGACATTTAGAGCTTAGGTTTAGCGGAGGGTTGGAGTTATGCCTTATTTATTCATTGCGCACTGATGTCGGGCACCAAAATCAGCAGAAAGTTTGATAAAGTTTTGGCTTTTAGGGTTAGGGTTCAAAATGTCAAAGAAAATGTGTAACAAATGGCATTCATAACTCACCAATGTACCATCCTCAAATGTTGACATCCTATAGTAATACAAACAGTCAAACACGTGTGCAGCATTGTGCCATTGTGTGCATACAATGGTTGGGTCCTGTGACCCTTGCCGTGCCCTCCCACCAGAGCCAATCAGCCTGCTCCTAATGAGAAGGAAATTAACTTATACTGTGGTTATCATAGTGTGTGATGTGCACTAATTGCTAAGATTGTATCTGTATTATTTTTCCAAAGATCAGTGGGTTGCTGATTTCATTAATCACACACAAAGCAAAAGTAATTAGAATTTTCATTAGTTTCTTTTTTTCTCTTCTTCGTCTTCGTCTTCGTCTTCGTCTTCTTCTTCTTCCTTAATATGATTGGATTCATTACTTGCGTTGAACAGTCATGCTATAGCCATTACGCACTCTGAGCTTGTTGCTGGCCTTTCACTTGGGTATCATGTCCCCGCTCCTCTTCGCAAGCCTTCTGCGTTCAGCGTTGCGGTGGCACTATTGAACATTTAGCGTGCTTTTGTGTATGTCCATGCCTTTGCTCCATCGTGCAATTAATTGCGACCCCCTCCCTCCACACACAGTCGCAAGTGCTGTACAGTAAATATGAGTCATCTCAAGTGACTGAATAATGGTTAATGAGTCGCCGCCTGCTAGCCTCCATCCGGCATTGCTTTATTTATGACATAAAATAAAAAACTCTGGACAAGTAATGTTTTCATTAAGTAGACATTACTTTGTCAAAGTGTTTGGGTTTTCAGCATGCCAGAGGGAGACGGGGGGCGGGGACGACAACAACTCTTTATTTGATTAACTGCATTTGAATTTACTCAACATACAAACTTGTTCTATCCCGTATTGGTACAGTACTAAAGTACTGCACACAGGCCAAAACACTCCAGCCTTGGCCCGGCCCAGGCACATGGTTTTCAAGCCCAAACTGGCCCCAACCTGACAAAGTATGCAATTTTTCAGCCCGAGCCCAACCTCAGAGGGACACAATATCAAATCACTAATGGATTTCCCTGCGCAAAAACCATGGCAAAAAACACACACACACACACACACACACACACACACACACACACACACACACACACACACACACACACACATATACTGTATATAAATATATAAAAAATGCACCATTTACCATTTTACAACACACACACACACACACACACACACACACACGTGAAGAGTTAGGTAGTCCGTCCGTTACAGAGAAGCAGGGAGAAAATGAACATACCTTTCTTTGAGGTGAAGGTTTCAAAGACCTCTTCACCAACTTTTCAAAAATAGGAAATATTTATCTGTTGAGCCGATCATCGATCACATCCATTGTTTGTAAAAAAAGAAAATCTTAAAAGTGTGAGAACTAACCTACTGATTTAGAAGGCCTCAGGTCTTAAAGGAACTGTTTTTAATATATTGTATCATATTGTCTATGTCCCTCAAACTTATTTCTAATGGTTTGAGGCTAAATCACCACTCTGATATAACCAGTCCATGTCATTTCTTTCTGGCTTCTGAAGCAGTTTTAGTTGCTGTACCACAATGTCCTGAGGTGGTGGGGGCGCTGATATACAAATTATATTATCTTTGAGTCATTATCCTACTATAAATGCGCCACGTCTCTGCGTGTGTGTGTGCGCGTACGTGTGTGTACGGTTGTAATGCACGTAACTCGAGAACCGTTTGACCCACCGACTTCACATTCGACACACGTGTTCCACACCCCCACAGGGAGTGCAGTGCCAGGTATCGAGTCGGTCGGACCCACGGTTCTCCTGAACCACCACAAAAGGCTCTGGTCAGGCTCTGCCAGTGGGCCTAATCAGCCTACATCTGCGTGACATCACACGTACGACCAAATCTGATTGTTCAAAATCGCGTGTTTGTGGGGATAGTAAAAGCAACGCAAAAAACACCCCACAATTTCTTTTTAAAGTTTAATTTCATGTTCTAAGCCCTTAAATGTTAATTAACTTTTTGAAGCTTGGCATGCTCTACCTTCTCCCTGATGCCCTGAATGGTTACCTGCAGTCACATGTAAATGCATGTGCATCAAAGTGTTTTTTGTTAACTCAATGTCCTTCACATGCACTATTTTACAACTAATGCATGCCTTTTTTGAATTCACCTGACAACTTTAGGTCCTTGACATGAAAATGTTTGAGAACCATTGATTTAAACAATATTAGGAAGCAATCCCCAAAAAACGCAACATCCAACCATTATTTCCAAGTGACCTTACAGAAAAACAAGAACAAAGTCACTTATAATAAGTAGACCTGGCAAAACATCCTGTAAAGATTGTAAGAAATAAATGACTAGCACTAGCACTAGCACTATGACTAGGTTTTATTGTTTTATTATCCTTGAACAAGACATTGCCTGTGTGTATATGGGCACAATAAAAGTCAAAAGAGCCACGAGTCAGACCTGAGCTTGATCTATATAAATAAACACAAAGAAGTTGGCCATGGCCCGAATCAAATGAGAGTGACTGGCTTGCAGACCTGTAACTGTTTAATTTGTTGACTGTTGCAGAGTGCTCTTGTCGACCCCTCTGTGTATTTGTGTTTACAGTACATCCATCATTGTACCTTCACTGCACTTCACTGACAAAATAATTTGTACCGAATGAGCGTTGATCGCTGGTAATTAGAAGGTGCGTCACAGTTTCACAGTCACCGTTCCAGGGTCAAGAACGTCGTGATAGTGCCTTTGGAAAAGCATTTAAACTGCTATAGTGCTTTTATAAATTATGTCATTAAGAACGGGTGAAGGGAAAAGTGACACTTTTTTGGCGCAACTAGAAAAACAGACATGCCACACAATGAAACACACACACAAGCACTCACACACACACATACCCCCCCCCCCCCCCACACACACACGCACACACACGCGCGCACACAATATATCAGCATAGTGAGGGTACTTAATGAGGCAGATGATGCCGAGTTCAAGGCTACCATCTGAGGAGCTGATCTCACGCTGGTGTGAATCACACAGCCACACATGCACTGATTTCCTCCAGCCATAGCACTGTGAGAGACTCTGGGTAAACAGGGGTTCAAAGTTCATTTATGTGTTTGTGTTTGTTTGCCTGGCTTAGCGAAAGACCGACACGGAGAGAAAAGATAAAGTGAGCTACTGATAGAGAGAAAGTAAGCGGAGACAATCCGCCATCTCCCACCCTTTTCTCCAGCCTCCCAGACAATGTCGCCACTGTGCCCCCCCCCCCCCCCCCCCCCCCCGACACACACACACACACACACACACACACACACACACACACACAGTAAGCTGACAAAGAAACTGAATAATGTATCCATCAGTCTTTCCAGAGCGCACGTGCCTGCACGCCCCAAACTGCCGGGGCACGGCGCGGAAGCTGCCAGCTTGTTATAGGCTCATTACAGGTGGGGATGACATGTGGAGGTGCAGCCCACCTTGGCATCGCCACCGTGCCCTGTCCTCCGCAGCAGGCAGCGCACCTCCCTAACTCTCCCAGGGTACAGAGAGCAAGAGACCGAGAGAAAGAGAAGGTCTCCCCTAACGCCCCAAAATGAAATTGACAGGCCTCGCTGAAGTAATTGCTCCCAGCACTATTTTCTTTGGCAGGAAATACTGTTATCGACAAATAGGGGGATTCAATAAGCGGCAGGAGATGAGGCTCTCAGCCGCGGTCAAAAGGCTGCGACTGTCCTCTGCCGTGTCCCCTGTCGCTCTCTCACACACACTCTCTCTCTCCCTATTTGTCCTGTCTCACTTTACTATCTTTTCCTTTTCACACATCTTTTCTTTCTCTTTTCTTTCGCTCTCCCTCTCTTCCTTCCTCTTTTCCCCTCTCAACCCTTTGCTCCCCTCTCTTTTCTCTATTACTTTGAATCCCCTCTCTCTCTCTCTCTCTCTCTCTCTCTCCCCCGCTCTGGGGTGTCTTTTTCAACATTTTTCTCTGTTGGCTATTTCTTTGTGTCTGAGGAGGAAAAATACTATTAGCCAATAGCCAGCAGGTACCACGGCTCGCCATGATTGGTGTTTCACTGCTGCTGCTGCTGCGGCAGTGGTGTAATGTTGATATCATCCCATAGGATCCCATTGATTTAGACTGGGGTCATTAAGCAGAAGATTATGGTCACTGTCTTTGGTTTCCAGAGGTAAAGGTCAGAGCACAGCACACACAGTGAAACCAGAGCACCGGCTTTTCTGGACATAGCCGTGCTTCTGATGGGAATCGCAGCGAGAAAAACATCTTCCTCGTACCGCCCCGCCCTCTATCTCTCTCTGTCGACAGAATGGTTTGTGCAGGAAGTCATGTGTCGAAAAGATTTGGCACTCTGTTGTATCTTATTTGGTTGCATGCAAGACCCTTAACCACATTAACACAAAATGCTATTTTGGGCAAATTGTCCTACATTTTAGCTCAGGCTGTGAAGGCCATACACACAGCATACTGTAGATGCCGCTGTATAAACTTCAAGCTGGGTCTGCAAAAGATTTAATGTCCTATACTAACTAACTAAAGTGAATCCTGCATCACGTGAGGCGGATTTTTGAGCAGAGAATCCCAGTCCCCAGTTTTACATCTCCCCAGCCACATTATAGCCAGCTCTAACTGGGGGATCCCAAAGTGTTACCAGGCCAGGCTGGAGCTCTAATCCCGCACCTGGTCCTAGGCCTGCCCTGTGGTCTCTTCCCAGGTGGTCATGCCTGGGGAGGCGACCAGGAAGCATCCTTACTAGATGCCCGAACCAAATCATCTGGCTCCTTTCTACACAGAGGAGCAGCGGCTCTACTCAGAGTCTCTCCCGGGTGACTGAGCTTCTCACCCTATCGCTAAGGGAGATCAGATGCCCAATTTGTCATCATTGCATTAGTCACCAGTATGTTTTGTGAGTTTTAGTGAGATTTAGGCAAAGTCTGTAGCAAATGGTGTGTTTGTCAGACGTAAATGAGAGAGTTTTATTGTACAACTATTACGGTTCAAGAGTTATACCAATTTGAAAACTTTGAGGCAGAGGTTGGCTTACTGGGAGGGTGCCTGTAAACGCACAGACTGACGGGAGAGAAAACATGCACAAGTCCATATCTAGAAAACCAGAACTAAAAGAACAGTAATGTTTTTCTTGAAGTAAAAAGAAAAAGTAAAGGCAAGGGAGATTGTGATTGTGACTGCTATAATTGAAACAAACCTTTGCCATATAAATGCTTTATTATGCGCCATTGTATAAATGGGAAAAGATTTTCCCTTTGATGATGAAGAGTGTGCGTGTGCCTGTCTATCTTCTAATCTAGCTTTGTTTCCAGTCATAAAGCGCAGTGCAGATCAGCCCTAGACTGTCACAAGTCTGGGGCATAAAAGGTGCCGAGATGAAAGCCAGCTTTGAGCTGAGGGAAACGGGCCGGTGAGAAATATTGACGTTAATGAGAAAGGATTCTCTCTTCACCTGTGGCGTGATAACTGCAATCAGCCAGGTGAGAGCTGGGTCAATCATGTCACTGCCTTTCAAAATATACTTCAGAGACGGAGATGAATGGTACCGTACTTCTGTACGGATAGAGCGAGGAGTCGGAGAACAAACTGGGGAACGGAGACGGTACAAAAGCTGATAATTAACTGTAAGTGCACACTCAGCACAAACTGTCACAAAATGTCTTCCCTGAGCTGTGCGACATCACCCGAAAGGTTGGCGAGTAGTCAAAGTAGAACAGGGCTCATTTTGAATTATGGGCAATAATGGGAAAATAAATCTTCTTGTAATCAGCACCACAATGATCAGCTGTATACCTTTCTGGTGGTATATGCTTTCTTCTCCATAGAAATAGAGTACCATTTGCACCCTCTGGGCTATATATATGTGCTCAGAATTGTCATATGATAATGAAGAAGCAGTCTTGACATTGGTAGTGCTGGAGGCATTGCCTCCTACACAGCTTCATCTCTGCAGGTGTAGGCAATGTGATTTTTAGGGCCAGTAGACCTGACACGAATGTGTCCGGTCATTATTAGAATAATGGGACCATGAGCTCAGATCACATCTATCCAATATGAATTTCACCAATGTCCTGAGGGCAGACCGTTCTGTCCCAGACACCCCACCCCCCCTTGCCGTTCGCCAACAGAAACCATGCTGATTGTTTCACTCTGACTCTGCATTAGGCGCTTCTCTTCCCTTCAGATAAATGAGCTAGCTTATTACTTACCAAACTGCCTGGACAGATCACTTGGTGGGGAACCCACAGTTTGGGGATGAATACATTGAAGATGACTTTGACTTGTCGTCTGATCCCAGCATTTCTGGTAGTGTTTCTGCAGTCTGCATCCTGTCTTTGGTTTGTTTGGTGCAGTACCATAATACTTTCCCCTCTGTAACCTGGGTTTCTTTGACGACATGCCCAGAAGATGACTCATTCATTCCAAATGTGTCTCACTTGTAGCTGGTATATCTGTATGTGACAGTGGTGAAATAATACATAAAAAATGTCTCAGAACCTGCGGAAATAGTTTTGACACAATGTAATTAGTGGTTTGATAGCTTGGTCTTTTTTTTGCATGGATGTGCCATTACTTCGACTAATGGATTTTGTCTTCTGTATAATTTGTTACCTTGGTGCAGATATTTATATTACCGCAATTGAGAGCAAAACTATCCCCAATACATTCTTGACATAAAACATAATTACGGATATTTAGAATGGAGAAGCGTTCTACATTTATTTCAAATTAGTTTTACTGTTCTCGATGTCGCTCATAAAATAACCATAAAAATATTGACAAAAGATTGCATGTTTTCACATGCACCGTAATATGAAACCATCTGTACGTACAGTGCATGAGTTATGGAGCAGTTCTGTGGCTCCACTGCGCCATTAGTATTGTGTGTCAACAAATACATATTGTGCATTGTTTACTGGGTGTATGTCACTATCTCAGTCAATATGCAGGCTCTCTTTATGCAAGCGTCAATGTGATGGGATACCAAGTTTATGCAATCAGGAGATAGAACTCCTTACAGGAGACAGGATAAACGGTGATGAGACAAAAAATTAGAAGACAAAATTGGAACTGGGAATGCTATCAAATTGACGCCGATATATGATCTTTGTGGAGTTATCGCTCACAATTTTATACAATTCTTTGTTCACTATAGGGGGGGGACCCCTGTTACTGAACAAACACTATAGCAGCAATGATTACTATCGGAATGTAAAAATCTAAATCTAAACATCACTTTAATGATATGGTAACTTAACTGAAACATTTGATCAGTAACACCCCTGGAAATGTTTGAACAAGATTTAAATCATCATGACAGTGACCGTATGACTGCCAAAAAAAGCAACCACTTGCGCAACAGAATCTATGAACTGAACAATATCAAGGAGTAATGCAGTTATTAGCCTCTATTCTTAACATTGGTCATCATTAGGGAAGATATTTCTGTGTAATTAATGGACCTTCGCTGTATAGTCTTTTACTTTTAGAGATGCTTATTTTCTGTTCCTGCATCTGCCTCGGTTATTTTTGTTAACTTTCCAGGGCTTTGCAAATCTGTTATGTCATGTCCCTTAATCGGCCTTCCACCCACACACTTTATATTTGTGCCGAAATCATCTTGCTTTCTTTTTTTCTTCTTCTCCCCATTCAAGGTTTTCTTCTATCATATTCCCGTCGTCATGGTGACTATAACTTTTATGCATAATGTGATATAATCATCCTCTTCCATCATCTTTGTTTTGCAGGGTGGACTGAGGAACAGCAAGCATGAGTTTACGCTTTCGTCCCAGGACTATGTCCATGACCTGCGCTCCGGTATCACAGAGGACAAGCTGCTAAACTGCCTGGAGTCTCTCAGGGTCTCCCTGACCAGCAACCCAGTCAGGTCAGTACTCACCGCTCCATGGGCTTGTGCTGTACTCTACCACAGTGTGCTCCTATGAATGAAAATGGAATTGCTTTTGGCTCTGTGTTGATTAAACCACCCGTGACATGTGATTCCATTTTGACATGGATTGGACATTCCGTTCGTGATTTGTTGCATTTTTGGTAAAATAGGCCCCTCCCACTAACTTTGGATGACAATTACGAATGACGGCCAGAATTCAAAGATCAGAATTCTGCCTGTGGTGTTTTAATCGGATAGGTCCAGATTTGTACCGATTGTTGTGAGCTTTGGAAAAAAATATGTAGGTGAAGGACACAAAAGTGTGTTTTAAGAAAATTCTAAATGGTGGAAAACCTGTCCTGACGGAAATGGCCCGGGTGTGGCCAGGGAAGTGGAGCGGTCTTGATCAAGAAACAACACACCACTGAATTAAGCGATTGACCAATCAGAATCAAGCATTCAACCAAGCCATGTAATACAAATATTTAACTAATGAAAAGGTATTAACACGAGCTTGGGACTAAATAATAACCTTTGCGTTCATTGGAACACTGGCTCTTTTTTTCCCTTTCCTGAAAAGTAATGGATTTTTTTAAAGTTGCCCCAGACATCATAAACTTTATGCAATCAGTGCCACAGTATGTGCCTGCTGGTCCATCCGGTACTAATTGGGTATGTGTCAGCAGACCTCAACAGCATCTATTCCATGTGGAGTGATCGGCTTGGTTAAACAAGAATAGCCCATAGCATCGGCTGTTAAACAAGCATAGGCAATGTCAGTGTGGCTGACCAAATGAGTCCAAGCAGCGTATAGTCACTGGAGGCACGTCTGACATCCCACAGTACTCTTTCCATTAGACTCTAATAGATAGGAAGTCTAGTTTTCCACATCAGAAAACGAGCCATTCTCTGAGACCTTAATAAGCACATTCCTTTCACCCAGAGATCAACCATGTGTCGTGTGTAGAAGCCGCCCCCCAAACTGCTCACATTAAAAGTGACCCTTCCCCATTTACCCTCTTTATTATGTTTGGAGTCTACTTAAAGCTAGACTTAAGATAATTCCTTTTTTTTCTTCTTCTTCCTTCTCCTTGTGCTTATAGGCTATTGCTGCAGAGCTTTGATTAGCTCCTCACTCAATCATAATTAGGCAGCGCTCGCTCTGAGAGCTCTGTCTCCTACCCGCTACCGAAGTTCTCCCGCTTTGTAAATGGGATCTTCAAATTTAATTTGGTCCCAGAAGCGCAAAGGAACCCTCAATGACAGCACATCCTTTCAATTATTTACCAGCCTACGGTTCGAGAGATGTTTCTTAATGTGAATCAATGAATGGTGCATATAAAGTGGTCATCAGATGAGTGGCAGATATTTTCTTATGTGGACAGGACCGTGGGTGCGGGGATACAGAGACCTTCCAGTGGGAGCATTTATTTGATCTGCTGCAAACCAGCGGCATTATACAGTATTTACATCCTAACCACCCAGAAACAAAGATGAATTAATACTAGCTTTGGGTTGAATTAATACTAGCTTTGGGTTGGTCTCACAGAGAAGTGCATGTAGACTCATTGAAGGAAAAGACACTGCATTCCAAAGTCATCATTAACCACCACCTACAGGCTACAGTATATGTGCTTCGTTGGCTGAAGTCCCCCAGGGCTCTATGCTTCAACGACATAGAGTCTGTGGGGGCCATGGGGCCGCAGCCCCCATGAAGACTCCCAGGGCCCCTTTAGGCCCCCATGAAGATTTTCGTGGACATTTTACATTTACATTTACATTACATATTTTCTGGGAATTCCAAACATTTTGGACCTCTCCGCCAGCAAATATTCGGGAAAACAGCGCCTCCCCTGTTGTTCCTCAATTGTTGCGAGGCAACAGCTTGAGAGACTAATCCGCCGGCTGTCCAAGAGGTGTTAAAAAGTAGGCTACTCAAATGCTAATCAGGTTTCTTTTGTTTTCACCTAGCCAGATGTCCACAACATCAAAGCGTGTCAGAATTTCATGGTAGTTGTTCTGGAGTCGTGACATAATAACACTGATCAAGAATTCACCAAAGAGACCTAACCCTACACAGACTAGTGAGACCATATCGTCCAAAATAGGCTGATCAGTCGTTGTCTAGTGTGTATAGGCTAATTCATTGGTAAAAGTATGCTGAAATAACTCATTTTTAGACCATTTGGGAAATAAATAAATAAATAAATCCGCGGCGGCGGCCTCGCAATTCTGCAGCCTACCCAAAGGTAAAACGCACCCGCCGCCTATGATCTCTCTCTCTCCCTCCGTATCTCTCTATATCTCCCTCTCTCTCTTCCTCTCTCTCTCTCTCTCTCTCTCTCTCTCTCTCTCTCTCTCTCTCTCATATAATAATAATAATATAGTCCTGAAAGTCCTCACCTTGACTTGGACATTGGCCTATAGAAGCTGCTTTAAAAGTACCAGCGAAAACAACTTATTTTTTTCCGCACTGCGTTGGGGGACGGGGGGTGCGGGGAGGCGGGGCTGCGGACGGGCCCCCTTGAGGATTGATCAAACTCTTCGGCTCTGCTATGCTTTAACATTAACATTTGCAACAACTACAAAAACACAGTATCACAGTATCAATACTGCAATGTAGCCAATCCTCAAGTAAAGTACAAATACCTCACAATTGTACTTAAATAAATGTACTTAGTTACTTTCCACTTGGATTTGATTTCAAAGACCAAGTGCTTCTCTCTCCCCCCTCCCCCTGCCGTTTACCTGTGTAGGAAGGTAGGCCTGAGAACTTAAGGCCTGGCCAAAGCAGTATAACCAGTTTCATCTCCTCAGCCTACCTCAGTATAGACCAGTCCATTTTATTACCAATTGCAAGACAAGATCTACAGTACCACTAAAATATGTTTAAAAACCACTTGTCTTTTGCCATTTCTGACAGGCTCAATGCATGTGCACACATCCACACAAAGACTAGTTGTTTAAATAATAAACACTGATAGTTATATACCGTAATCAATGCCTAAACGTATTTATAAATAAAACATATTAGGCCAAAAATACAAATACACTTCTTTTTTTGTACTTGATCTGAGGAAGTTTTTATCCTTTGTCTATTACATTATAAAAAAAAATAACATGACACATAACATCAGTGACTTGTGCTTTTGTTTGAAATGTGCAAGCTGGAATGTAGGTGCACAGATATTTTATAATATAATATATAATACTACGGTAAATTGAAATTAAAAGGTTGAGTAATGCTGGGTATATTGTTACATGTTTCACAGCTTTGACAGCAGCAAATTACTTGGTTAAATTTGCAAGCTGGAATGTATAGTTACTCTGGCCTCTGTCCTACTGCCACCTACTGTCCATTTATTGTATTACACAGTGGGTGAAAAAAAACACACCGCTTAAGACTAAACCCCACCCATCAGAGGTGTGGCTTCCAGACCTACCTTTCGCCTGGAAGGTTTTGAAACCGTACAGAAACCTGAGAGGGACAGACGTACAGAACCCTGAGAGGAACAGACGTACAGAACCCTGAGAGGTACAGAACCGGACTGTAGATAAATGAATGACTCTCCCCCCAGTGATTTGCAGAGCCGCAAAGATAGTCTCGAGCTACACTTAGCTGTGGCGACACGTGTCAGCCTTTTCACTCAGAAAGGCCAACCATAGCCGCAGGTACGCCATACAGGCCAGGCCTGCCTTCTGGGCATTTTTACAAACGGCTGAACTTGTGACCACAAAAATAAAGGAGCTGGCCTTCTACGGAGGAATAACATCGCACTGATGGCCAAGTGAGATGGGCGCCCTGGGGTGCGCCTGCTGGGGATGGTAGTGGAAGTGTCAGCCAACACCACCATTTCCTGCTCAGCCTGACACTCTCTTGTTACCCCCCCCCACCCCCAGACCTAATGAGATGGGAGGGGACACGTTATTGTCTCGAAGCATAGATAAGGTTACTCACAATTCCTAGAAATGTTGGGGGTGCAGTGTTTCTGATTCCACTATGTTAATGTAACCTTTGTATGTGCTCTTGTATACTAGAAAAAAACCATGGTGAAAATATCAGAACAGTGCATTTATTATTGTTTGCATTACCACCTGTGGATAAAGTCTAGTTTGCCTGCCTTTTGAAGGTGATATTTCATGGGGCCTTTGTCATTCATTTCCTGTTGATGAAGCCACCGTTTTCATCTGGCAACATAATTCTCCCTAGCAGGAGTTATAGTTAAATCCTTGGTTGGCTATATTGCATGCTTTTAGAGTACATCACTATTCACAGCAATGTATTCTTCAGTACAGAGACCAACTTTCACTGCAGCAAATGCTAATGATGGCGTTGTACAGCCAAGGGCTGATTACTTCTCAGTATTCCAGTTCTCCTACTGTTGACAAGGCAAGACAAACTTGCTGTATGAAATTGTCTTGCACTTGTTCATGCAGTTCAGATCTCTCGAGCACACAGTTTTATGTCAGAGAGACACAATTATATATGAGGAGATTGGAGAGGATGAAATATAGATCTACATTTTGCTCCTAGGAGAACATTATGCCAGTAGCACTGATGACAGTCAAGGACGTTCACTTCTTTTTAAATTAACTTAAATATGTTTTAGAACTGTTTGACAGAGATATCTTAAATTAAAGACGTTTCATCAGTCACAGCATGTGGACTGTTTTGTGAGGCTTTCTAGTCCAAGGACATTGGAGTGAGGGTATCTTTTCCTGCCGACCTCTTGAGTTGTACTTGTCTTCCCAAGCAATACCACAGTAACATAGTTTAATCGTTTTAGAATTCAACTTGAATCATAGCCAACCCCTACTGGTACCACTGCGCAAAAAGCATGGAATACGGATGTGTATATTACAGGAAACTCCATGTAACTCCCAAATTGTACCATCACACCTGTATATTACCGTATATTACTGTAAACTTGAGGTTTTACGGGCAAATCTAGTGCCCACAATTGCCCGTTAACTCCTCTTTTCACACAGTGTACTGTAGGTCTTGGGGATGGTGTGGACTACCACATGTCTTCTGCAATACACATCACATGCTTTGACCAGCCGCTTGTTTTCACCTGGCAGTGAGGACTTGAAGTTGTATCGAGGGGACGTAAATTGTGCGGAAGAACAAAAAAGTATATAGTGTTTAAGATAGTGGTTAAGCAAACTGATTCCAGGACGCAGAATATTAAAGTCTCAACGTGAATGCAGTGCCGTGTCTCACACTCGGTGTGCTTACTGTTGCTTTGTATTGCTCCTGTGATTTCCGGGCAGCCAGCTAATTTCCTCCCAGAGGCCTGTGTTTGTGTAATAGTTTAATTGGCTGGGCTGAGCACCTGTTTGGCAGCACAGGTGGCCACAGCGCCAAGGTGGTTGGGGCCTTACCTCCCCAGCAGTCCCACACATGTGTGTGTGGCGCGCAGCCGCACGCAGGTCCACCCACAGATCCACTCTCAGATGGCAGCCATTGCCTGGAGAACTCGCATCCCTTCAGCACTGTTCCTTCTAGGCTGCTTCTTCCTTTTTCACTTCACTCTGGAAAGAAGAAAAACAAAAGAGAGAAATCCATGGCCAATTATTAATGCTTGATTCTCTTTCTTTCACCTTTCTGAAGAGACTTGTGAAGTGAGATAGCAACTGTGACACATAATTACTGCTTTCTTATTTTAAGTGAAAGTATATGGGTGTTTCATGGCAGCCAATTTCCTTAAACTGTTTTTGTACCCCTTTTTTATTTCTGCAGTTTCGAAAAGTGCCACAATGTCCAATATCACAATAGATAGTAGTAGTAAAACATTACAGTTTTGTCTTTGCACCGACCAGATTAGAAAGTCCATAGTCATGCCCATACCCGAGGCAGGGGTTGGCGAAAGGGCCTTTCTGTGTGGAGTTTGCATGTACTCCCCGTGTCCCCTAGGGTAGATACCCTCACAAAAAAACATGCAGTGGGCTAATCCTGGTCTCTAAACTACCTCCCCCTGGCCAGCCGGGGTGCCTGACGGAGTGGATTAGTGGATTAATGGGACTGGTCGGAATAACGTGTTCCTTCCACGTGCTACGTCCGTCCGGGGAAACTAGATACTAGATAATAAGAAAAAAAATTGTCCATTGTCATGTTTCTGTTGGCTTTACTAGTTGCATTTGTATTTTATGCCAAGATACCTCAACTTCTTTTTTCTGTCCACTGTGTTCCTATAATATTGCTTTGAAGTAGAGCGTTTATAAAGCTCACTTTCTCTGATCGACCTGGCACTCTACTCCATCAGTACCCCTTTATGAATGAGAGAATGCCAGAGGTGAGCATTTATTCATTTACCCATTTTGGGAGGCAGCACACACATTCAGAGTTCCCCTTAAGCCCTCAGTATTACACTATGACTCTGTCAAATCCTGATAGTGACTTCCATATTGGTGCTGCTCGCTCTCACATCACCAAGACATTATTTAACCACTTATAACCCATTAAAACTGAGATTTATATTTTAACCACTTTAACCATTATTTTATGCTTTGGGTATTCAAATATAGCAGATATACATGCTCACTGTGCGTCACTTCGTACCGCGCTGTGAGCTTGTGGATCTGGAATTGTTTTTAAATCTTGAACATTTGGGCAAATCCTAATTATAATGTATTTTATAATTTATAAACTAAACTTTCATGTCAAATATTACTGCTCGGGGTCCCTGGAACAAAATATTTTTAGATGGGTGTCTGCGGCCAAATACATGAAATGGTTTGAGTACCACTGGCATAGCAAATAGCAATGTAAGTATTTCAGAAAACTGTCAGGATTTAGAAGACAGAAGAATCAGCCTCAGGTCTTTAATGGGCTAGTTTACCAGAGTCTACTAGGGGTCTCTTCCAGACCCCCTCCTTGTCTCCCTCTACACCCTGCCTATATCCTGGCCCTTCAAATTTGTATTTTGTGGAGATCATCAAGGCTT
The DNA here is from genome assembly GCF_964188405.1 of Protomyctophum parallelum. NCBI lineage: Eukaryota > Metazoa > Chordata > Actinopteri > Myctophiformes > Myctophidae > Protomyctophum > Protomyctophum parallelum. Next base: position 17,724,130 of record NC_139711.1, on the reverse strand, counting down.
GACTGAGTCTTTCCTTTTAGGGGCCATTTTCTAACGGGATCTTTTTTGTGCATTGTGTGGACGAGGCGAACAGGCAGGATTCCGCTTACGCTAGCTTTTCTCTCTGACTGGATAGTGAAGATGTGCGTTTGGTTGTGAGGATCTCCGCCACACGTGGCGTTCCCTGCATCTATCGCGTCTCCCCAGCCTTCCTCAGTTGAATGCCTGTAGCTGTGCACTCTGGAGGTAACACGGAGGGCTGGTAATGGGCTTATTATGAGCTTTGAAGTTCCCCATGCCTGGCTAACAGGAGGCTGTTTATCAGCACAGAGCAACCACTGAGAAACAATTAACTACCCACCAAGTGATACCGTCCGTGATGCTTTCATCTTTAAAAAAAATACTATTAGTTTGTGAACATTTGACAGGTCAATCTGGTATAAGATCAAAATAACCATTATATTGTATACTTTAGTATGGTTTTAGTGAATTATTTTGGTCACGTGTATTCCATGTAATCTAAATTGCTGTTGGAGAGGTTTTTTATCCACCCGATTCATGGCAGCTCTAAGGATGGCAATTTCACTCATCCGCCCAATGTTTTGGTCTCCAACCAAGTCTATCAAATACAACAGGCTGGATTGGCCTGTAATTTGCACCGTAGTGCTCCCCAGATGATAACCCAAAATGTTGATGTCTTTCTAGTACCGCTCTTATGCTGCCTTCTCACTCTTTGGCCAAGATTTCCACTTGCACACAATGTTATCTCAAAATCTAATGTGTGGATTGCCGTGAAACTAAAAATGTGGCTAAAACAGTAGTAACTGGGATGTCAGGGGCAGCACACCCTCTAGGGGTGGCTAGCAGGGCCTGACTGTTCCTCATGCCTTTAGTGGCACCTCTAGTTTACTGCCTCTCCCCTTCCCAGCCTTCAGTGTCTCATACAGCCAGTTCAGTTCATGCTAGCACAAAGCAGCACATCCATCAGCCCTTTCAGCTTGTTGACTGTTTGGATTGCCTGAACAAAAAAAACAAATCATCTGAGCACCTTACTGTAATTCACAATGAATGATGATTTAGACCTGGCATCTTGCCTGGCACTGGTGCAAAAGTACATACAGGGTTGGGCATTGATGCAACGGCCAGTGCTGAGAGGCTCAGACTGTTCTAACCCATTAAAACCGGGAAAGCATCTTTGTCATTTTAGATTTGAGTTTTTTATATATATATATAGTTAGAACAGTGGTTTTGAACGGTAGTTCTCAAAAATAGCAGATATACTGTACAAGATCAGAGCGCGTCGATTAGCCCTGCTTGTACATAGACTATTATTTATTCATTTATTTTACACAAATCTCCTGTCAGCTTGGGGGTCCTTAATTGGCCTGAAAACATTTAAGAACCACTGATTTAGAAGGTCTTAATTGGTTAATGTAATGATCAGTGTTTTAAAAAAATTTAGTTTAATTTTAGTCATAGTCTCTTGAATTGTTTTCATTTAGTCTTAGTCACATTTTAGTCACCCGGAATGTTTTAGTGTTAGTCTAGTTTCAGTCGACTAAATATCATAAGATTTTAGTCGCAAATCTACAGTTGATTTAGTCAAATGCATTTTGGCGGGCCTTGATGCCGTTGTAATGATTGTTTTTACACCTGTACTTATACTGGATCTCTTGTCCACTAGTCCCTTCCTAACATTTTAGTCTAGTTTTTATTTGTTGACGAAATTGTCAATATATTTAGTCTTAGTTTTAATCATCATAGCTTAGTTTTTATTTAGTTTCCATTTAGTTTCCGTCAGTGGAAAAAGGTAGTCGACGAACATTAGTTTTAGTCGACAATCAACACTGGTAATGATTAGACAACACTGCACTGATGAATTTTTTATTTAGACGGTGAGGTGCCAACTCTGTCTGCCATGCAGATACTTTATTGCACCGAGAAACTGTATCAACTCTGTCTTGTCTGATATGGAAATGGCTGCCTATCTCCGTGAATCATCCATAATTGATCATCTGTATGCATGCTGTGATTCAGCGTGGTGCTCTGCGCCGCTAAATCAGACTTGATGATGTGAGATATGACATTGTAAAACCTGGCGTCTCTTAGTAGAGTCCCGTATCACTTCATCAGTGCTTGACATGACCTCAAACAACCTCAATGTATATTCTCTTAAGCCATATTTTAGGTCAATATGAAAACAAGTGGCATGTGTAAACCATATAACAAAAAAAACAATGGAGCACAACAGTCCATTAGTAGCCTGTATTGGAGCTGTGACAACTTTGACATTTTACATGACGATTCATATTGTCACAGTAAAGTAATTGCAATTAACAATTTAATTGTGTTGGAAGTGGAACATAACACACATAATGAACAAAATAAATGTTTGACTTTTTAGGTTGCGGATATGACAAATAACCTATATACAAATAAATTACGTATTTAAGAATTCTATCCTTTCAACAATAGCGTAAGAGTATGAAAATTGTGGAACTAGATTATATATTCATATATGGAGTTCTAAGGGTTTGAGTTTTTGACGTCAGATGTAGAGTTGCTGGCCAATAGTGATGACATCAGGGATCTCTATATGGACTTAACCCAAGAGGAGAATTAGCAAGAGAGGCCAGCTTTGCTTTACTTCCTGTATCTGCGTTAGGTGGTCGGTAACATTATTAGGAGACGGGAAGAATGTTGAAGTCTATTCATTTCCAATGGGAGAATGAACGTGAACACAGCTTCTGAACCATTCCTTAACTCCATGGTCACTGAACTAAATACTGGACACAATCATCGCAAGGCACACAATATTTACAAGATATTCATAGTAAAGTGGCTTCTTTTAGCGAGACAAATCAGGAGAAAATCTACTTTGTTTCTTTATCCCAGCAACAAACTCTCGCGAGATTTGAGATGAGTCTTGTCCATCTGCAATTTCACGGACAACACATAGGGTGCTCTGACCCCATATTTAAGATGAGAATATGTGAATATTATAACGTGAAATGAATGGACGTATTTAAAACGATTAGAAACGATCCTTATGTGCCCAAATTAGAGCTGGCATACTTGGTCTGCATATTGAGACAGGCAGATATGTAGGCGGTTGAGGAGGATAGATTATGTAGTCTGTGTGATCTAAAGGAAATTGAAAATGAAATGCCTCTACAACTCTATTAGTGAGATACTTTTTAATAAGATAGATCCAAATCATGAATTTATATTGTATATAAATACAATACATACATATGGTTAGAGGACTTCGAGAAACTGAAAGGCCTATTTCAAAAGTACACTTTTTCATTTGCCTCATTCCTTGAAAAAGCCTGGTCAATGAGGAGGAGGGCCATTTGCATGTAAAATGGCCTTGTTTATTTGTATTCATTTTTGTTCAAATACTGTACAAATATGTATTTATGTATTAAGAATACATCTTTGGCATTTCATGGTGGTTGGCAAACCTAAGTGGTGCATTACCGCCACCTACTAGACTGATTGTGGAAACAGTGTTATTGCAGGGGGGGGGGGGGGGGGGGGGGGTGTAGGTCGGGGAGAAGCAAACCACGCCTACTATTATTAAGGAGACCATTTGTAGTCTTTGTGTACCATTTCACGACTAGTGGCTCCAATGAAGTTGGCCCATCTTCATACATAAACCATATTTGGCTTAACTGCGACAGCAGGTCGCATTTACTATGACATCAGGGTCTCCACATCTTCATCCCTGATGATGTCACATGATGTCACGAGACCTGTGGATGTTGATACTCATTTTGTATTCATCTTTAGGACCCCAAATCACACCTTGGAAAGCATGAGTGTCTATTTCAAACAAAGTGTTTTTTGCCTGTCATAATTTGACCCCCCTGTATTAGGATGTATTAGGATGTTGATATCATCAGCCAACACTCCCCACTGACAGGTAGTACCCCCCCCCCCCCCCCCCCCCCCCCTTAGTCCTACTCCTCCTCCCAGCCAACACTCCCCACTGACAGGTAGTTAAAATGGAAATTTAGAGTTTACATAGTACACATAGTGCCTTTCCTTAATGATTATATCTGGTTTCAGTATTTATTTATGATGTATTTTATTTTCTCTATTATTAAGGACATTGTAGCGGTCTATTTGTATTGGTGGCGGGGGTCGTGAGACATGGCCAAAGCATTTTCGGGGGTCCCTCCCCAGCCAAAAAACGTTGAGTGTGTGTGTGTGTGTGTGTGTGTGTGTGTGTGTGTGTGTGTGTGTGTGTGTGTGTGTGTGTGTGTGTGTGTGTGTGTGTGTGTGTGTGTGTGTGTGTGTGTGTGTGTGTGTGTGTGTGTGTGTGTGTGTGTGTGTGTGTGTGTGTGTGTGTGTGTGAGAGAGGAGATATCAAAAAACGTCACCTGTCGGGGCCATGAAATAAATTGTTGCTGTTGCCACAGCGACAGAACTGAAGCAGGGTTTGAAGCTCTCCACCAGAGTAATTTTTCCCCCTTCTTTCTTTGTGCTGTGCTGTGGGACTCAACTCTCCAGACTCCCAGTGTTATTACAAACCACCCTCAACCACCCTCTGGGCGTCAGAAGAAGAATAACTCTTTGCTGTGTCACTTGTCAAGGAGAAATAAGGCAGGGAATTCTGGCAAATTATAAAATCTGTTCGGCGGTATGGGTGTAGACCCCACATCGCAGGATTTGTGTTTTGCTATTTGTTTCCATTCTGACTGAAATGGTAGCCCGCCCGCGGCCCGCGAAAACAAAAAGTAGCCTAACGACAGCCATTTCAACACCCAGCAAGTCCAGTCCATTCAATTGCGTTGAGAGAGAGGGGAGGACACCGTGTGAAAAACCCATGCAGAGCAGGTCACTCGTTAGAGAGAGAGAGAGAGAGAGAGAGAGAGAGAGAGCTGCAGGTGACGTCATCCCTCTTTCCTGTGTGAGTCGTAACAAATTATTTGAATGAACAGTAGGCTATAACACTTACACATACGTGACATGACTCAGAACGGAGAGGGCACTTTTCTCCAATGGTCAAAAAGGCAGGAGCTAAAGCGCCCTTTCATAAGCAACACATTGATGAACAACAGAACAACAAGCTGATGGTTTCAGCAGGAGTAGACAGTAGACACAGGCGAGCAGGTACCGGAATGCTTTTTTTTCTCCTTTTTTTGCCCGCCCCCGATAATTGCGCTGAAAACCTTGACCCGTCCGCCCACCACGCAGGACAACCCGCGGGACCTGCGGGCAACGGGCTGGCCCACGCATCACTAGTAGCCACCATTTAAGAGGCCTTTGTCTTATTTCAAGCCAAATTTTGCAACATTTTGCGACGATTCATTTCAAAGCAGTATTATATCTCCAGTTGCTTTTGAAAACTATGTTTTAGATGCAACACACTCACTTGTTTGATCTGCAATGCATTTCTCTTGACAGTGGTTTTTCAGCCGGACATATAGTAGGTGTACTAAGATAAGAGGCCAATTAACCCATTTCCAACCCACACATGACTGAGTTCAGTGCTGCCGGTCCCGCTACGATCCTCAGAGGCAGCGAAAGGTTTTGGAGACAAAGTATTCTCAGTGGCTGGGTATATTTTAATTTTATTACACCATCTGTTAACCGCCAAGCTAGCCATATCTGCGGTCCTGGAGCAAGGCATACATAATTTAGACACGTCTGATTTGATTGAGATGAAAGTAGTCGTGCACGTACAGTTATCAGAGAAAAATACCATTTTGAACATTAAACTGGTCAATTAATTTTAATTTCACTTCATGTTTCTTGATATTTGTTATTTTGCCTAAGTCAGTAGTGGTCTGGATGAAGCCAAACATTGGATCTAGCTTTGGGCAAGAGTAGGCCATTTCCTATGCGTACTTATCCTTGTCATACAACATTCCATTAATTCCAATTTATTTGCATATACCATATGGTACCGTAACATTTTATATTATGCCTTGCTCAAAAGTGCATACATAATTTTAACATGTTTTCCTGGTATGCAAATCTCCCTTCTCAAAGACACATACATCTATTATTAGACCCTACGGTGGCACTGTATCACGCCTGCAACTGAGTTTGATAACAAAGTTTAAACACATGATGCATCCTTAGTATGTATGGATGCAAATTCAGCCCCAAGTTGATATTCAGATTAGATTTTTATGCAGTCAATGTATTCACCATTTTGATTATTATTTTAATTAATTAAAAAAAATATATATATAGGAGCAACTTGGACATTCAGGCATGAAGGAAGCATGAGTTCAAGTCCGTTGCTCTCCCCATGTTAGCGGAGGGTGTGTAGAACCCAGGATGACATTAGATAATTGACACAGGGGTGAAAAATGAGTTACAAAATCGTAGGTTAAAATAATAAATATATATATATATATATATCACTCATTCTTGAGATGAGGGACAAAAGTGGAAAAAACATGTCCCACACATAAGAGCCTTATTTATGTTAAAAATAAATTAATTCATAAAAATAAAAGCACTTGCAAAGTTAAATGTAATACAGTTGTGTATTATTATGCCATTAATTTCATTATAATTGTTTTCATATGCCATCTGAATTAGTTAAAAGCAGGCACTGTACCCAAAAACGCCTGTATTTAGCCTGTCCCCAGCAAGTGGTCACAATTTCAAACTGCTAAAAAAGTGTCTAATACTGTCACAATCACATAAATATACATACTAAATTAAAGTAGATTGTCAACAACATAGCAAACAATATACACTGTTAATTTTAATTTATATTTTCCATTAGATATCTCATATCAAATGTGTGTCCCATGTCTCCCGTCAACTCCGTCAGGTTTTTTAAAAGTCTTAAATTAATCAGAAAATATTGTCGACAGATTTAGCCTGAAGACTCCTTTTCCAAGTCCCGTTTATATTTGTTGCAACAGTGGAGCACCTGGTCTGACAAGCATTCAATTGTTTGATATTTTAAACAAACAATGTTGATATCAATGAGGTCACAGCTTTTATGTCATGTCAACTCCGTCAGGACATTATTATGATCTTTGTTAAGAATTCCAAAATAATGTTTATTATTTTAGTTTAGGGTTTGGTTTAGCTAACAAATGAAGCAAAAACAAAATGGCTACATTGTACTACAAAGGGTTAAGATGAAAACAAATGACATTTTGTCAACTCCGTCAGACGTCAACTCCGTCAGGTTTTGTGTCTGACGGAGTTGACATGTATCTGACGGAGTTGACAAAAGTGTTCCTAAAACAATAAAATTATAGTTTTTGAATAATGGGACGTATTCTAATTTGGCACACAGTTAGAGCATGCCTTAAGGAACATTTTTGGCTATAGGGCCATCACAGATTTGTCTCGTGGTGACCATGGCAGCCATTTTCCAAAATTGCCGCCACCTGCTGTTATTTTACAATAACTCAAGTTCTACACCACCTAGGATCTTGATTCTGGTGACTAAGACTACATTTTCAAGGATGAGGGATACAGTGGTACAATTTAGATTTTCCCTGTGACCATGGCAGCCATTTTTCAAAATGGCTGCCACCTGCTGTTATTTTACAATAATTCAAGTTCTCTACACCATCTAGGATCTTGATTCTGGTGACTAATCATACATTTTCAAGGATGTGGGATACATTGGTACTATTTAGATTTGTCCTGTGACCATGGCAGCCATTGTTTTTCAAAATGGCCGCCACCTGCTGTTATTGTACAATAACTCAAGTTTTAGACCACCAAGGATCTTGATTCTGGTGACTAATCATTACATTTTAAGGATGAACTTTCTCTGGGAGGGGTCGGGGCTTATTTCAGGTGCAGGTTGAGTTGCTACTGACAGGACATTAAAAGGAGGTGGGCTTTCTGGCCTTTGACTTGTCCCTTTCAGGTACAGACGCACAGTTTGACTTCACTGGCCACTGCAGTGTGGCGTTGTATCTTGGTGGCCTCCTGCCAGTGTTTCTCCATCCTTCTCATGAGCTCTGTGTTCTGGGGCTCTGTTATAGTCAACTTACATTGTCTTGGCTGGAGATTGCTTTCCTGCAGGGTCCAGCCCAGTCTTGTGCAGATGGCTGCTGGCTCACCTTGAGGCCCCAACCTCACTTGTTCGGTTGGTGTGATTAGGTGGGGTGGTCTTCCCCAATCAGGATGAAGGGTTTGACCCTTTCAAACGGCAGTGTGGCCAAGTGTCTGTATTTAGTTGTGAGGCTAGATACAGGATACGATTGCTCACCCAGCCCCAGGTGACTTGAGGTGAAGGCTCCTTTGATTTGGTAACATTGCTTTGGTTGACATGCTGGGGACACAGAACGACACTGATGCCTTCAGTGTCTGCACATCCTGCCTGATAGTCCTGAAGGCAGATCTTCTGTCTTCAGTCTTTCGCTCACTGTTCACTGCTCACTGTTCACCTCAAGCAGGTCTTCAAGGTGTTTGCCTTTGCACAGGCTATATGGCTAGGACTCGTGCTTCAACCACTCAGAGAACTCCAACATGGTGTTGGTTGCTCCTGGGCAGCAGAGCATTGTGCGGCAGAATTCAGCTCTCATCTCTGGTGGCAGCTTGTTGAGGAGTCGTGCAACATGTAAGCCGCATCTAAGTTCTGTGTCACCCTCTGGGCCTAGGGTAGACACTTGCTATTTTCCGTAACACTAATTGGTCGGGCTGTCCAAACTTGTTGTTTAGGTGTCAATCGGGTCTCTGTTGGTGAAGTCGGATCTAGGTGGTCTAGAAGATGAGTTAGTCAGGGGATATTAATACAATCTGGTAATAAATTCCTTATCAAGAATTTCCTTCACCAATGTGTTTGGAAGGGTGACTACTAACATATCCCACATTGCTTTATATTCAACCACCCTAGGGGAACTTTTGACAGCTGCTGAAAGTTGGGGTACCATCAACAACCTATATAAGGCAAAATGTTCATTATGCTTTAAGTAGCATGTGACATGTCAAACTAGGGAGTTTTCATGATTCTGAATGCATTCCAAACATTAGCTATGAACGAAGAACACTCCTTGGGCTGAAAACGGCCATAGCCGTCATCACAAAATGAAGTCAGCACATTTGGGCAAGTGGATATATGGCCAAATTTAGCCCAAGGGGTTTGACCCCTAGTTTGGCCATAGACTCCCTAGTTTGGCCATAGCCACTTGGTATGGTACCCAACTTTCAGCAGCTGTCAAAAATTCCCCTAGGGTGGTTCAATAGAAACCAATGTGGGATATGTTAGTATCACACCTTTACAAACACATTGGTGAAAAGATTCTTGGTAAGAAATGTATTCACATATTTGACATTATTCTGATAATATTCCCTGACTAAATTGGTAAAATAATAGCAGGTCCACCATTTTTGAAAATGGCTGCCATTGTCACAGGATAAATCTAAATAGTACAACTGTATTCCTCCTCCTTGAAAATGTAGGATTAGTCACCAGAATCAAGATCCTAGGTGGTGTAGAACTTGAGTTATTGGGAAATAACAGAAAGTTGGCGGCCATTTTGAAAAATGTCTACCATGGTCACAGGACAAATCTAAATAGTACCAATGTATCCCACATCCTTGAAAATGTATGATTAGTCACCAGAATCAAAATCCTAGGTGGTGTAGAACTTGAGTCATTGTAAAATAACAGCAGGTGGCGGCCATTTTGAAAATGGCTGCCATGGTCACAGGGCCTATATAAATAGTACCACTGTATTCCTCATCCTTGAAAATGTGGGATTAGTCACCAGAATCAAGATCCTAGGTGGTCTAGAACCGAAATCAGTTAAACTTGTCAACTCCGTCAGATGTTCGTCAACTCCGTCAGACGTTCGTCCCGTGATGTTTTTGTTAATTTCCAAAGAAATAGAAAATTCAATGTTAAATCTTTTTTGCTTATGTATTGAAACACCAACTGAAATGATACGTTATGATGCTTTTTTTTTTTTTTACATGGTTTTCATGTTATAATATTGAAAATAAAGGTTGAAATGACTGATTTGAGAAATTGGATATTTCATAATAGTGTGATATTGGAACAAAACGATATTAAAATAATTGTATTACTTAACTTGATTACTGAAAGCCATTATAAGATAACTGAGGACTTTATATTATTGTTGAAATTATCAAATTCAATTAAAAGGGATTTTAGTGTGTCTGACGGAGTTGACATGAATCAGGTATTAAGTGCATAAATGTCCCATTTTAGAAAGAAATGTTATGCGAAAAACCTGTTCCTTCTCAAGATTGGTAGTTGAGACCTGTTTCTACAAATACATTATTTGATTTGAATGTATCTTAAAAAAAAAAAAAATCTAGTTTGAAAAAAGTTTTGTCCCTTATCTCAAGAATGGGTGACATATATATATATTTATTTTGTATTTTAATTTTTTTGCCGCAAAATGGCTCACACAGAAGAGAGAGCACTTCATTTTACCATATTGTTTAACCCTTAAGACCTGCCGATTCTAAAAATATCTTCTAATCCTTAAAAAAACGTATGTTGCTATACCAGCGGGTCTGAAGCTTTTTCATGTCAAGGACCCCCAAAATTATATCCACTGCGTGTCAAAATATTTTCTTAAAATATACGGGCTAATGTACAGTGTATTCAAAGATTTGTCACAAATGTTCATGATTTTGTCAAATATCAGTCCTACAAGCTTGCATCTCCAATTTTTTACTATCCAACCAATGTGCTAAAAATGTAATGACACAGATAATTTCCCTGTTTTAATGGGATACCACAGTTTTTCACAGTCTCGGTCTGTACACTATGACTGATGCCTGTTAGGATAACTGTTTAAACTGTATGTTCACTCATGCATTAATTATCAAAAGGCATTATTTAAACAAAATAAAAAGTATATATAGGATACTGAGGAGGTTCAGTCTCTTCCTTCAGTCGCAATTAATTATGACTTCTGCAAGGACACGTGGACTTGGAACAGGCCCGGCTAAATATAATGGCGCCATGTTAGATTCACAGGGTTAGCTATTCGGGAGATAGCGGGAGAGTCAGGTTGGTATTTTTATTGTTTCATATTTATACAGAAACTAAAAATGAATACTGTATGGTGGAGTTGACAGTGATGGCCGTCTTGTGTATCAGTTGCATCAGCAACGTGGGCATGCATTTTCCACCCAGGGTCATATGAATTCATAACTTTCCTCGCTCGGAAAGAGTAGGATACCCAGTACTATTTCCTTCCGCTCCAGTGATATGAACAGCGAGTGCCACAGGGGGGGGGGGGGTGTCTCTGTAGATACTGCGCATCGTACCTGATGAGCCCTCTTCGTGTCCGCCACGGCGCAGAACAGCTTGATACCCCGCTATTCAATTAATCGGCCGGATCAATCAGGACTCTGGCAGTTCCGTGCTGGTTACCCTCTGCCACTCCCCAGCAATCGGGGATGTTTTGCACAGCCTTTATAGTTGCTCAGCAGATAATTACAATTTTCAGGACTATTCTGTACTCGGCGGGGGCTCATTTAGATGTGTCTGGGGAGCACGTCAAGACATCCACTGTCTCCTCCGGTCCACTTGATTTAATCCTGATGTTGAACTGAGGTTCTCTGTTGCTTTTTCCCTCCCTGCACAGACGCACACAAACACCCTGCTGACCTCAGCAAAGTTGTAGTTTTTTGTATGTGTGTGTGTCACACACACACACACACACACACACACACACACACACACACACACACACACATGCACGCAGAGCTCAGCACAGCAACCTTTAGTTCCACCTGAGGAAAAGTGGAGCATTCATCTATGTAGCATGCCTGATGCGCAGTCTTTGTTAGGGCCAAGTTCTGGCATCCTGCTGAGACTCAAATACCATTAGAGGTGCCAAGCGCTGCTTTTGACTGCCGCGCGGCTCTCTTCGCAAATGCTTGGAGCAACACCGGCAATCACATTCACAGCCTGCTGACACCAGGAATATTGTCCTCGGAGTGTGTGCTACCAGCTTTAGCCCCTGTTCCGCTCTCTGAAATCCAATATATGTAGTGCTACCCCTGTTGTTGCTGTGAGCAGGGGAGGTTAATGTGGATCATTGGTCTGAGGCATTCAACCCAGACAGTGCACCACCAGCTCTACCAGATGCTACTATAGTATTATCTATATTGATCATATTGATGCCCGCTCCCTTGATATGTTGGTAAAAAAGGCAATGAACTATTTCTGCTTCCAGTTCCCGCATCTTTCTTGTCCATGATGGATACCTGACAAGACTGTGTAATGCTTTTTTGAGTGGTGCAACCAGTCCTATAGACGGCTGTGTGTGTGTGTGTGTGTGTGTGTGTGTGTGTGTGTGTGTGTGTGTGTGTGTGTGTGTGTGTGTGTGTGTGTGTGTGTGTGTGTGTGTGTGTGTGTGTGTGTGTGTGTGTGTGTGTGTGTGTGTGTGTGTGTGTGTGTGTGTGTGTGTGTGTGTGTGTGTGTGTGTGTGTGTGTGTGTGTGTGTGTGTGTGTGTGTGTGTGTGTGTGTGTGTGTGTGTGTGTGTGTGTGTGTGTGTGTGTGTGTGTGTGTGTGGGGTCTGGGGTCTGGGTCTGAGCACGGAAATGTGTCCGAGCACGGAAATAGTGTTATACGTAGCCTTTGTTCACCACCAAGTGTCACTGTTGCACAGCCTAACACACAGACACACTGTGAGTATGGCCAGTACAGTACAGTACAGTACCACTTCAGACGGGTCAGCTTTTTTTCTTTTCTTTAGAAAACATGTTGAGAGCTGCAGTGCTGTACAGAGGAAGCAATGTATTTAGTTGTTGTTAAATGCTTATTTATGTTTTAGTGAAAACTGAGCAAAGTCATACTGTGCAATACTTCATTTGTAAAGATGTCCTATAATGGGCAAGAAAATTCAGTAAATACATAAATTATATAAACAAAATAAAATAAAAACTAAGTGTAGAATGTTCACAAGTACAATTAATCAATTTGGTTTGCAACAATATAAAACAGGACAGTCCACACTTAGGCACAGAGACGCAACTGTATTTCCATGGTCCCTCCAACAGTGACAGACACAGGACAGGAGCTGAGATAGTTTACTGTTTCCATAGAACATCAACCTATGATATTGTATTAAAAAATCACACCCGTTTGAAGTGAGGGGCGCTCTCATCATCTTACAACATCATTGTGTTACTTTATTCAATGGTTATGATTAGTCGATTAAAACAAATGGTGACGAAACATTTTCTAAAAACAAACATTGAACCTGTATATAGGAGGAGCTAGCGCCCCTCAAAAATATGAATCAGTTATATGCTCTCAGCTGTGTCAGCTGTCCTTTCTTCCATTCACTTGTTCTATTTTTGTCCCCCCCTCTCGTCAGGTGCATGGGGAAAAAAATAAAAAGAGAGACTAAGAGGAGAGGGACAACATGCTGTAATGGCAGATGACTGTGAGCAACTGGCTTGTGATCAGAAATGCATTTTGACTTGTTGCTTGTAGACATGTTGAATCACTTACGACTCAATGAGCCAGTATGTACCAGCCTTTAGGTTAATGGCTGGATCTGAAGTTATCAGACATACAGTAGAAAATGGAAAATCAACCATTTATGGTGGTCAAACTACACAATGGTGCTATTCAAAAGTGTTCCATTTGACTCTAATTTATTTAAATTCACACTAATTAAACCTTTCTTCATCACGGTCCTCTTCGGCTTCTTCAGGTTCATGGTTAGACCAGGCACTGTGCATTGAATTATCGTGACCTTTGCGTTTTGTTAAACCCCTGCTCCTCCTGTATTCTCATTAACACTGTCTATGAAGACTCAATGCATGTTGCTATACCACAATTAGAGTTCCTCTTGGTTTCCCACTTTTGACCTTTTGAATTCTTACTTCATAATATGGTACAATACACTTTGATGCCTGTGGGCCTCTGGGGGGGTCAGAGTATGTGAAAGCAGTTGGCATTATCAACCTTTTAAAGGGAAAAACCAGACAGTGTTCATGCTACTGTATGACCTATATACAGTATGGTAAGATAAGCCTTTTCATGAACAATTATATCATTAAACAACACAGCAGAAGTCCACAACCTGTAACAAAGCCTGTATAGCCTGTATTTAGCCTGCTCTAATTGAAAATGTATTAGAGTTATAACTCTTATTCGAGCTTGATCGTATTGCTTAACAGGAAAACAGTCCCCTCTGGTGAAACCAACAGTTGACCCTGGGAAGGTTCACAGTCACCTCGCCTGTGTCTTGCACTTTATTCTAGGTGGAGTAGCACACTTGTGTGATGTTGCGTGTTGTGGTGACCTCTGCCCGCGTGTTGTGGTGACCTCTGCTTTTGTGGCTGTAGGTTAAAATGTTGGGAAGGGCATAGCCAGTACAAGTGGACAAAAGAACAAACACTATAAAGGACACACAGCAGAATGCTAGAGTTGTTACTTTATTATTTGTACTTCAAGGACAAAACATTGAATCATCATCATGATCATCATCATCATCGTTACTTTATGTATGTTAATGGTCCAATATGCACCTTGTATTCCACAGAGTATCATGGGAATGATATAGTCCCATGTTCAGTAGGCTAAAGTAACATGGGGGAAAAATAACCGTGCTTGGTTGCAGTTGAACACCATTTCTCACTGAGCAGCAAGCCAACAAGTAGAATGAAGTAGCAACTGTAGCACTGATTGGGCCAGCCGTGGCAGAGTGAGACATTTTGTCTAGGACCTGGCTAAGATATGTATGCACTTCATTTAGGAGAGAATATCTAAATTGTTCTTGGCTAATATGACCCCTGCGAACAACTTGGGAACTGTGAAAAATTCTCTTTCCGGGGCGAAATACCCTAAAATGATCACGCCCTTTTTTAAATGACCGCTAGTTCAAACATGGCTCTATTTTCTAAACTGTTGGAGCTACAGATGTTCTGAGGTGCTCAAAATGTTTGTTGAATCCGTGCCCAAGCCAGCAATCCTCCAGGTCATCATTGTGGCCAAATCCAATATGGCTGCCAGTCCGCCACCTGCCACAGCTATGAATGCAAACTAGGTGTCTAAATCATGTTTTTTGACAATTAGAAACATTTTGGAATGCTTATCTGTATGACTGGGTGCGGCTGAACCTATATTTTACCAGAGGTGGACAGAGTACTCGACCCCAGTACTTGAGTACAAATACGACCTGTTCAGATTTACTCCACTACAAGTAAAAGTAGCTCAGTCAAAATGTTACTTGAGTAAGAGTGAAAAAGTATGTGCTATTAAATGTACTTAAGTATTCAAGAGTAAAAGTAAATCCAGACGGACTGGCCACTTGACATATGAATATAACAAGAATCGTTCAAATGGTGATACAAGCGTGAAATGTGGTACATATACTCTTGAAATCCCACTCTTTTCAAAAAATACCGCTAGCCACGCAAAAATCCAAAATCCAAATGCATTGATTTTAAGCCCTTAACTAGGGATGGAGCCCCGAAAATCGGGTCCATTACAAACCCGGTTAGGCATTTATCGAGACCCGAGTATCAATAAGCTTTTGGCTTGTCAAGCCTCTTATAGCCGCAGCAGTTGAAGTCATGGGCAGCTCGCTATATAATAAGGCGCGTAGCGTGGATTAAATGATTGACGGGGTGGTGGCAGGGCAGCGCATCTCCGACCGAGGTGTGGACGGTGCGAATGGGGGACAATTTAAAACAAAGGCAGATTACATGCTGTAGTTTGCTACTAACAGAAATTTCCATGCACGAGGGCTGCCAAAGTAGGCTATCTTTTCTCTCCCCCTCTCTTCGAAGTTAAACTGGGCAAGCTCTATGAACGAGCTCCATCCCTACCCATAACTGTAGTGAACATGAATATAAAGTTGGGCATTGCTGATATTTTGGTACCAAGTACATGTCTGCATTTAACATGCCGGTGGGCCACCCAATTAATGGGCCGCTCCATCCATTCCTTTTCTCCATTCCATTTCCTTTTTGACCCTGTCCACGCACGCACGCACGCATGCTCGCACACAGACCTTTTCATGGTACAAAGAAAAAAAACAGCCAGACATGTTGTGTATTCTCTTTCCTTTCAAAATAATGCAGCTTTCAAGTACTGGTACATCTGCTGTTTTTGTAGCTATTTCTGAGTTTTGAGTGGCTGCTGTCCATTAAACCAAAGAAAGAATTCTCCTTATACATCCATTAGCTAGTTTCTACATCCAAATAAATACTATTCCTTAATACGAACATGTCACCCTGCCTCCAATATTTAAATTAAATTCAAAGGGCTTCATTGAAAGGGCTCTTTAACTACATCCATAAATCTTCTCTTTGGTCTTCCTCTAGGCCTCCTGCCTGGCAGTTTCAACCTCAGCGTCCTTCTACCGATATACTTACTATCCCTCCTCTGTACAGTATGTGTCCAAACCATCTCAGTCTGGCCTCTCTGGCTTTATCTCCAAAACATCTGACATGTGCTGTCCCTGATGTACTCATTCATGATCCTATCCATCCTTGTTACTCCCAGAGAAAACCTCAACATTTTAGTCTCTGCTACCTCCAGCTCTGCTTCCTGTCTTTCTGACTATCTCTAAAACATAAATGTGTAAACTACAGATGTAATTTTATTGAAACAAGCGAATAATAGTTTAAGAGCTAAGAGCATAATAGCTTAATAATGTATGCTGAGCATTAGTCAAAGGTATGTTTAAATTGGAAACGCGCGCGCGCGCACACACACACACACACACACACACACACACACACACACACGCTCCATCCTTTAGATTCCTCACGGAGAAGACCTTTTTTGTCCTGATCATACAAAAAGAACAAAGTTAAAGGAAGTAAAACTAATTGTCAGATAGTCGCCATCTTTGAAATATGCAAAATAGAGGTTCAGCCACACCCAGTCATAAAGATGATCATTCCAAAATGTTTCTAATTGTCAAAAAACATGATTTAGACACCAAAACCTTTTTCAGGTGGCGGACTGGATTTTGAGCACCTCAGAAAATCTGTAGCTCCAACGGTTTAGAAGATGGAGTAATGTTCGAAGTAGTGGTCATTTAAAAAAGGGCATGGTCATTTTCGGTTATTTCGCCCCGGATAGAGAATTTTTCACAGTTCCCAAGATGTTCGCGGGAGTCATATTAGCCAAGAACAGTTGAGATATTCTCTCCTAAATGAAGTGCATTCATATCTTAGCCAGGTCCTCTACTAATTGGCTTTGCTTTTAATGTAATATAATATAAACTATATTGCTCTTGCAAAGGAGCTTTTCGATTATACAGATCTCCACAACCAGTCACCTAATGGTCTTTGGCTTGAAATCATCGCGCACACAAGAGCCAACGCAACACAGCGCCCGCTATATCAGTCAGACAGAACGATTGACGATGTGTCAGCCTATCCGTACTGGAAGAGTGGAGTGAGTCAGTTCCTGCAGCCGCTGATGCACACAAGTCTCTTGTCTTCATGCTGTACTGACAGTTTGTTGCCAAGTGTGTCTGCGGGAATCTGATCAACTCACTGTGCTATGAACACTTCCTGTTTTCCAAATGCTTCATGTTCTGTCTCTGTGATGTATAACTGTTTGCACATCCCCAGAGCAGTGGTTTCTCAAACTTACTTTTTTGCCTTCAGTACGCCCTTTCCCTGATTTCTGAATACAAGTAGCTCCAATTTAGCCAACTATAACATTTTGCTTAGAAAACTGTAAGAGAAAACCATAGCTAAAGATATCATGTCGGGCAGAAACCTCCTATCTCTGTATTCAAGCTTTTTGTGTTACTACAGGGTCATACAAAGACAAAAGTAGCACATCCACAAGCTCGAATTTGTTATTACTAGACCTGTACGTGCCCGTCGCAGTCGGCCACCGGCCTACTTGGGAACGATGCAACTTGGGAACCTAATAATACCCGTTGTCATAGCACCCTTTTTAACTATCCGTCTGTCCCTTTTGTGCCCATACTGTATATGGAGATCTAGTGTGCAATACCACCCATTTTAACTGTCTGTATCTGTCTCCCTGTGTCAGTGCTGTTTTTTCCCCTCCACACTATCCCTCACCACCAGTAGTACCTCTGTGTACCCCCATTTGAGAAACACTGTCTTAGAGCAAGACACAGAACCCTCACCTGCACCAGGAATGTGCCTTTGCCAGTTTGCTCTGTCAGACTTTGGTGAAATGCATACAAAAGTGTTTGTGTCCCAGAGGGGCATGCAGAAGCACACCAAATAAATACACTGTGTCTAATGTGGCGATTGAAGTGCCACATGCTGCTGTTTTGTTTAAGCTCTTGTTTAATTACTCTGTAATACCTTGACTTATCACATTCACATTCTGTGTACACTAAGCCTGCAGCAAAGAAGGATGTTTTTAGGTCAACAAAATAAAGACATTTGTCTGATTCTGCCTTAACCCATTAGAACCGGTGTCGTTTTAGATTTTAGCGTGGGATATAAAAAGAGCAGATATCTGCTATTTCTTTTTCATAAATATTGAAAGCGAGAGAACTACTGATTTAGTAGGCATTTGTAGAATGGGCCTACGGTCTTAAAGGGTTAATTCCTCCTTGACAGCGTGACATGCATAAGCATCAGCACATCATCGACCCGACGTGTTCATGACATGAAAACATGCTTGCGGACTAGACCGTCGTAGCACTTAACATAACTGAAACATAATTGCATCAAAACCAGCAGAAATAATACACGTTTAAAAATTGCCTCGCTAAGACAGACCATGAATTTTTTATTTTTTGCCCCCGGAATATACATGATTGTGGAAAGTAACACAATTTGGTTGGCACTTAACTGGAGGATTATAACCATCCATATTACATGAACAAGTTCTCTCACAAGTTAATGAAATCCTTGGATGCATGCCTACAGTACAGTACGTCTAGGAGAGGTGGGTGATAATGAGGGGCCGATCGTATCTCAAGGGGCTGCACTGCTGATGTGTACCCTAAGGTCCTGCTTTAACCCATTCTGGACGGGGAACCCCTTTTGGTGTTTTAAGCATTATGTTATACTTAGCAGAAAGAAATAGCAGATCTACAAGCTTGTAGATGAGCAGGAAGGGACCATTCGTTTTGCCACCTCTATGGTGCAAATGTTGCCACTCTCCTTCCAAAGGAGGAAATTGGCGACAAAGCTGAACATGAGCTCTAACGTCCCTACATGTATGCTGGGCATGCCATAATGGGTGAACCAGTGTTGTTTTTGGCAGCAAATGTATTTTTTAGTTTTAGTCATAGTCTCTTGAAACGTTTAGTTTTAGTCACCTGTAATGTTTTAGTGTTTAGTCTAGTTTTCGTCAACTAAATATCATAAGATTTTAGTCGACTAAATCTACAGTTGATTTAGTCGACTAAAATGTGCTGCGACGCGACGCGTTGTGGGCTTGTAGATCTGCTATTTTCAGCATGCAACCAAGTGTAAAATGACTTATACTGGGTCTCTAGTCTAGTTTTAATGTATCATAGGAGAGGAGAACATGTGAGTCCAATCTCTGCTAAATTTAATTGTCAGTATATTTATTTATTTAGTCTTAGTTTTAGTCATCGTAGCTTAGTTTTCATTTAGTTTTCGTGTGTGAAAACTGTTTAGGGGGGAATATTGAATAGGATGAGTTGGATGGAAGCGCTAGGTCCACCGTGGCAAGCAGTGATAGGAATCGATTGGCAAAACAACTACATTGGGGAGAAAATAGGGGTGAAAGTTCTGGCTACTGGCAATTATTTTTGTACGGCAAACATTCTTTAAAAATTGCCAATACAAGCGCACAATGGGATATATCTTTCTTAAAGTTGTTCGAATAGCTGATCTACAAGCTCACAACGTGTAGATGTAGATCGGCTAGTTGAACTATTTTAAATTGATTTTCAAAATAGTAAAAATGGCAAATAAGTTTAGGGATCAGGGATAAGGGTGGCGCAAGATGGAGCCCAATGGGTTGAAAAGAGATTTGGTGTAGACTGTAGAGGGTGAAAAGGCGGGGGGGACTTTGGTCCAGTATATATAGGGTTTAAGAGGTTTAAGCCCTATTCCAAAAATAGCTAACACATCGATGCATATAGTGAACTTGTAGATTGGATATTGTAACTCTTTCCGCGTATAATGACATGCTTAAAATAGGGACACCAAGAGTTACAAATAGTTAAATATTGTAGTTGCTGGTCGTGCACAGACAACAGATCAAGAAAGTCTGTCAATTAGGTCTAAGCTGTCCAAAGGTCTGTCCATCTATGGATGAGCAGCGCTGTGGCCTCACAGCACATCTCAGGCACACACCTTGTTGCAGACACGGCGTGTGATCCATGCAATCTTCTCTGAATCTTATTACAAACGCGCCGCTGTGTAATTACAGGGGTGCCTCTTGACAAATATTGGTTCCATTCCCTGCTCTCGCACAACAGGAATGACATTTCTGCCATGACTAGGGAGCATGAACAAAGACTGTGGAGTCTGTCTGTCTGTGTATACCGTGTTCCCTCAACCATGTCACTTTCTCTCCATTCTGTTGTCCCAGTCTCTCATTTGTTGCTTTATAGTCCTTACTTTCAACATGTACAGTAGATGTGAATCTTTATTACTGTGTCAGTTGTTTGTTTGTTTGTATGTTTATATTAATTTATATCTGGACCTAATCATACTGTGTATCTGTTCCATTTGAAAGGGATCAATGACAGTGTAGAAGCCATACAGGAAAATACTAACAGACAAATTTGCAATATTATCCCGTTGTGTTGATTAACAAAACAGAACATTATTCTGCTGTACAGTGAATGCTAATAAGTTGCAAATTGGGTCTGAATGAATTCTGAATAATGACGACGCTGGCTGGTGTGTATTTGTAATGCTCGCTAATTAGATCACAGATCAGGGACATGCCTCACCTCAACTCCACACAGTTGCCTCAGGCTAGTACAGTCCTAATGGAGGGTCTCCTCCAACTCACACAGTCAATACAAATGACTTTAATATGCACACCATTATTGTGTCGCATCATTGTCAAAAAGGCGAGATAAATCATTGACTTATGGCCATTTAATGGCTCAAATTGCTCCATGCATTTTGTATTATTGACAGTCGGGCGCCCGAAAACAAGTAATGCTAATGATATAATGTGCCTGTGATCAGACCGTACCTCCCACCCGCCTCTCGCCTTCCCCCTCCTCGCAGCACAGACAAACTGGCTCATCTGCACTGGATCATTTGCTGTCTCCTGATACGATGTGGTTTATAGCCAATTATCTCTCGAAATCCATTATCGATTACAGTGTTATCTTTCTCGCATTGCTTAATCTTTTGGCACAGGAATACAGCAGCTCACTAGGGGGGGGGGGGGGGGGGGCTGGATGCAACTGCGGGGGCCACAGGAACACTAAGCTAAGATGGATGGGTGTTCATTTGCCAGTAAACGGATAGTGTTTGAATGTGATTTGAACTGTAGTAGCATTTAGTTTCCCGCAGCACACCGCTGTATATTTGCGTGGCTTGCGCCCCTCTCAATGAATGAAGAAATGCTGTGCGGCTTTGCCCATCATGCATATGCGATTGATTTAGTCTGGGAAGAAACCTGTAACATCCAGCTGTATCGACACACTGGATAATGTGGATATTGACTAATATCATGTCTTTTGTGTGGATCTTCTCTCTATAGCTGGGTGAACAACTTTGGCCATGAGGGTCTGGGCCTTCTGCTGGACGCTCTGGAAAAGCTCCTGGAGAAGAAACAGTGAGTGATCTCCCTCCCGCCCTCCTCTCCCAATATCCCCTTTACACACACTGGATTATGTTCTGTAATGGCCTGATGTCCACTGCCTGTGTTTTATTGCTCTGCTTTGCAGACAGGAGAGTATTGATAAGAAGAGCCAGCACAAATTGATCCAGTGCCTGAAGGCCTTCATGAACAATAAGGTTTGTATGTGAATGGAGTACAAGGCCCGTCCTTGTAGGAACCATTGGAATGATCAGTAAATAATTCAGGTGGTCAGGTTGTAGAGATTCTTGGTGAGTTATTGCCTCAAATCACTTTTAAAGATTTTAGAAGTGTAATACGTTTTCCTTCAACCCCTGAGGGACACTAGACAATTACGGATATAGGATTTAAGTGGTTAAAAGGTCATCATAGATAGGAAGTACACAGTCAAGTTTAACACTGAGAGTAAAAGATGGAAGCATCCATTTTTACACACTCTGGATTAAATTAACACTCAGTATTTAAGTGTGTGCAGGTTGCCATGGAATGTGCAGGGCTCTTGACAAGTGTGGTAATGGGACAGTAAAGGGAAGCTAATTTCCCATTTTAAGCCCATCGTCCCCTCTCTTTTAATTATTCTTTTTTTGGGAATGGCTGGCTCATTTCTCAAAAGTAGCACATGTTTCCAGGATAGATGAACTATTGATGTTTCTACCCTTCTCCACAATCCCCACACGTGGTCATCTCTAGCCAGCGATTGCATCGTGCAGAGATTTAAAGCTAGCGGAGACTATAAGTATTTGTCCCTATAGCCCTGTCCTGAATTGGATTAATTCATCATCGTCTCCATTCCCATGGCCTCATTGTCCCTCCTTAAAAGAGAATTAGGGCTAACTATAACTTGCATTAGTGTTTTTTGTATAATTATTCTTTTTTCCTCGCTTTTTTTTTTTTTACTTGAAGTAAAATGTATCCATGAATGCAAATGCTCTCATTAATTCATACCCAATGGAATTGCTTTTGTCTTCCATTCCTCGCAGTATGGACTACAAAGGATCCTGGAGAATGATCGCAGCCTGTTGCTCCTGGCACAGGCCATTGACCCCAAGCAGGCCAACATGATGACGGAGATCGTCAAGATCCTCTCCGCTGTGTGTATCATAGGAGAGGAGAACATGTGAGTCCAGTCTCTGCAATATTCAGCTTGTGAAAAAACAAACAGAGGGGCAACATTGTATTAACCACTTATGTCCTACAAAGCCTACATCATAATACTTCTTTATTATGACAAATATACAAGCTCACAATGCTTTGCATCACAATACGTCGTGAGTTCTTGAAAATATAGTATATCTACTGTTAAGTAAAGAGAAGTCCTGCACGCTTCAGGCTGCTCAACAGTGACAACTTGCAATAGAGAGAAAAATAATATCCGGGCTACTCAAATAATATCCTACTGGAACACTCGACTGGTCTGCACGTGTTGTATTGTTTTGCAGGGGTGACCAGGTAAGTGCTCCATTATATTTGATATGGGTAGTCTCTCCTGAAGTGCCCATGCACCCAGTATCTGAAAATAACTGACCAATTATGACAATGTGCTCAAAATATGTGTTAATTTAAGTATACGCATATATTTATATAAAATATCAAACTCATGAGACGGTCTACATTTCCCAAAAGTAAATGCTACATGCATTTAATTCATTCTGACCAGAAGGAAGGATAAAAACATATCCCCACCGGTGATACAGAGGGGGGTGATATCAAAAGCAGAGGCATGACTTTCCTCCCCACCCACAACAAATGAAATTGTGGTCCAGACACACATCTCAGATTTGATCAAACTCACGCACGCACACACTTTGATTTCTTATCAAAGTGGCCCGGCGCACCACACAAATTGTAGTTGTGTGCTGACAGAGTCCTTAAAATAAAGACTCTGTCAGGGAGCAGTTACTGTCCATTGAAATTCAAATCACGGTCTCGCAAGGATGGCACATCTATGTTTGTGCAGCAAAACACAGATGACACGGAAGAAAAACACAAACCGACATCAAAGCAGCAGCTATAAAAGAGAGAGAAGAACGGCAGCACCAGCAGCTAAGAGAGAATGCACATACTTTTTAAAGGTTGCATAGTTATTCGTTGGGGATGAAAACACAATTTGTCAACTTTAACGTGTGCTGCTTAACCTGTATATGTTCAGACATAATGGGAAGAGACTGTCTTCCAGTGCTGTAAAGTTTGTATTTTTATATGTACAGTGCATTTATTTACTCACGCACTGTACTGTATGTACTAAGTGGAAAATAGCATGTATAAAGCTCACAACGCGTCTTATTTTCAAATACCCTAAAATATGACAATATCGTGTGGTTATAGTGGTTAATCAATAATAAGTATTCTCCAATAACATGATAGCCTATGATTCTGAAATCAAATTATTGGCCTTAGGAGTTAGGAATATGACAAAAACATAACCATGAATTCAAGTCTCCATGGGGTGAATACTAATTTATAATTTCTGTGGAGTGAACTAGTCTTACCAAAGTATTTCTACATTGCAATATCGCTACTTGTACTCCAGTCTTCTTCTGCTCCCACACCAAGACTGCAACACAGCCCTTTATCTACTGAATATACGCTCATATACTGCATTTGCACTCAGCCACGGAGACGCATTGAATTGTGTCGGCTAACGTGTTCATATGATTCAGTTTGGTGTGTGTAATGTGTTGAAGTGCTGAGCCTAGTTTGCTATGGACACACAGCCTGGCTGACAGATTATAAATTGAATCCAGGGTTGCGCTTTTCCCTTTTTTTTATTGTGTCTCCCTCAGGGGCTGGACTGGAATAACAATGACACTCCAAAGTTAGTCTGTGTATGTGCTGGTAAAAAAAAAAAAAAAAAGACATAAACAAACCCACAGTAGCTAGAGAAGCCAAGTTCAGCACGGTTGTAGTGCTGTAACTATCTATTAGTTTAGCCATTTTAAAATAATATGTATAATATTCATATCAATGTGAAATAAATCAAATTCCGATTCTACGAAGGCCTTCACAAACGTTCAAGATTTTCCAAAAATGTTCAAAAATAGCAGATGTACAAGCTTGCAGTGAAGTGACGCGCTGTGAGCTTGTATATCTGCTATTTGCCCTATTTGTGAAATATATCAGGGGGAAAGACTGAATTGAATTTTGAGTATTAAATAGTAGTGAACTGATTACTTTGATTAATAGTGTTGTCTCGGCCCAGGCCGTGGCGTAACGGTCTGGGCACCGGACTGGTAATCCAGTCGCAGTGTGCCGCGGGTTCGACTCCCGAACCCGACACGGCCTTTACTGCATGTCATCCCCCCATCTCTCTCCCGTTTCCTGTCAGCCTACTGTCTGTCCCTTCAAAAATCAATAAAAGGCGTAAGCCGCAAAAAAAAAAAAAAAAAAAAAAAAAATAGTGTTGTCTCTGCCCATCTATATACAGTAGGCCCGTTAGGCGATGGTACAGTATTGACCCGTGCTACAGTTAGACACAGTGCATGGCTTACTAACTCCAAATCATCTTCCTGGAATTGGACATATCATCAATGATAGGGGGGGACAAAAGTTAATCAAACTAATCGATTATAAAAAAAACAAATACATGGATAAATCTGGACACCAGACACCACAGTCCCTCAGGTCGTCTGTGATGCATGCGCCGAGTTCTCCAGATATGGGAACTACAGATACCCACACTCAATAGTACTCCTCCGAATGCACCCCCCCCCCCCCGCTGTGATCACAGGCTGACGTTAGAACACGCCATATGAGTGACAGTCCAAAGACCTGAGACGTCGCTTTCCCTAAATACATAAATAAAACCACGGTGTGATCCAATGTTGTCTCATGGGTTCATAACTTTCAACACCCACTCCTTCCGACCGACAAAAAGGGTTAACATGACAAGTTAAGCAGATCTACGCAAGCCCTGTTCTCTTGAAGCGTCGCGTCTGAAGTCAACTGAACTGTCTTTAAGCTTCTCAGTATGCCTCTGTGCTCCTCCACTCTGCCTGTGACTCCCTAACCCCTATCACAGCGCATGGCCGTTTCATTTATCTCTGTGTCAGGCTTACTTCCACACACATGCACCGTGCACTGACAGTTGTAGGTCAGACGCATGATCTCCCAGTGATTTCCTTGCTCACTAAAAACGATTACTCGTATTTTATCATCACCCTGACATTATTATTGCTTTCCCTCCCCACGGTTGACATAAGCTGGTAAACATACACTCTGTGTGTGTGTGTGTGTGTGTGTGTGTGTGTGTGTGTGTGTGTGTGTGTGTGTGTGTGTGTGTGTGTGTGTGTGTGTGTGTGTGTGTGTGTGTGTGTGTGTGTGTGTGTGTGTGTGTGTGTGTGTGTGTGTGTGTACGCGCCCCCACACACACGTGTTTACATGTGCACGGGTGTCTGCATGCTTATACAATAAGTACACCGGTATGCATGATGTAGTGTCTTTTGTGTGCGCATACAACACACAAAACCCAAAACATTCCTCCAAGCCATTCTCCCAGTGCTTTTGCAGGACTGACGTCTGCACTGAATTTCAATGACACCCCAATAAAGACAGGGAGCAGATGTCAGCTCCTGTAGCTTTCTGAAAAGGCAGGTAGAAGTGTGTGTATGCATGTGTGTTGTGGGCTTTCAAAGATATGTTTGATCAGAGCGCATTTGCTTGAAACAAGCTAAAGTCCTTGGAGCTCTGTGGTTTGTCATATTCAAATTCAGTATGAGTAAACACCCCACAATGACATTATGTTATCATTTTCTGCAGGTCATAGGCATGGGTCATGATGAGATATCCTCCCACAATGCTTGAGCATTTCACTCACTTTCACTTAAAAATATAATATTTGTCTCATTATGTTGATGTACCCACGAGTGCAGCCAAATGTTTGGGCCTCTGCCTTCCTCAATAGCTACATGGTGAATACAATATGTATTTATAGTATGGCATAGTATAGTATAGTATAGTATAGTATAGTATAGTATAGTATAGTATAGTATAGTATATAAAATACACTCTCTAGCATGTCTTTCATTAGCTTGTTTTCAGTTATTAATATCAGAGACAGAGAGAGAGTTTCTGATGGCATAGTCAAATATGGATATTACAAAGCCATATCCCATCGGTAGATTCGGTACTATGGCCCTCTTTTATCAACATCAAAATATGGCATCTAAAAATATGTTTTCACTATAATGTATATAAAACTAATACATTATACATGTGAATTTGTTTTTGTAAAGGCATGTCATGAAATTGGTAAAATATTTTAAGTGTGTATTAAGTGTACAAGCAATAAAAATTGCTCAATTTAAAACAATGTTGCAAGTTAAGTTAGATGCTTAAGCCATTTAAACTGCATGAGCGCATACATGCGAGGATTTGCGCTGCCTGTGCTGGAATATTTTCATCTAATCTACAGCAGGCCCATGTCTTTCTGGAGTTACGGTACAGTATGTGCAATCTCCTCGTCTCGTCCTCGTTTAAGGATAAACACGTCGCTCAATGCCAAATGTGCCATGCCAGCGCAAGTGAGGACCGCATTGGAGATGGGTAAACCAGCCAGCCAGCCCACCACCACCAGTACCACATAGGCTACGTTAAGGTTTAGGCTGTGCATTCATATACCGTAATTTCCGGACTATAAGCCGCGGCTTTTTACCCATGATTTGAACCCTGCGGCTTATACAACGGTGCGGCTAATCTATGGATTTTTACAGCTAACGCAGAGCCATCTCAGGCTCTGAGCTAACGTAGCTGCGGCTTATAGTCCGGTGCGGCTTATAGTCCGGTGCGACTTGTATATGGGATTTTCCCTAAATTTGGCTGGTGCGGCTTATATTCAGGTGCGGCTTATAGTCTGGAAATTACGGTACTTATATATATATATATATATATATATATATATATATGACACACTTATATACATACGTTGTTTGCAGTTGTTCATGTTGCAAAAACGAGGGCGAGGCTTGATTTCATAGGGCGTGCCAGATTGATTTCAGCCGTCACATTTATCAACTAGGAACGAAATTAAGCAAGGATCAGCTGTTTGCGATCACTTACCGACGCTCAAATTTGAGGCAGATTTGACAATCCTTTGCTAAATGAGGGCCTTAATGTTTACCGTTTAGTGAAGTGCCCATTAGTTCTCTGTCTGTTGCTTCCACCGCACATGCTTATGGAGTGCAACATATTGTATCTTTGGTTCATGATTTGGAGTCTGAAATGGTCCAAATCACTATTCATCAGAGCTGCCTTGAGCCCTGGTAATCACCCTAATTTGCTTACCTTCACAATAAGCATTCATTCTGGCAGCGTTCTCGTTGAAATAATTTGCACCCTCACTGACCTAGCCAAAAGCATTTCTGTCGCAATTGCTTTGCCAACGGATTGCGTCAGCAATAGGGGCCTTTCCTTGTCTAGCGTCACCGTAGCAACGCACACTAAGGAGGCAAAATTGGATGGCAATAATAGACAGGATTGCATACTAAGAGATGGAATAGAATTGGCCCGAGTGACCCAGGTCTGGCCGAGTAAATGGCCAGACCAAGGCACTTGGGAAGAAACATGCCGTTTGAGCTGAAAATTGTAAGTAAATGTCCTGTCACTGAGGCGATAAATGTGTTTGTTGACTTTGGTGTTTGCCCGCTCCCTTTTCCTTTTTTCTCTCTTCTATTCTAGCCTGGATAAGATTCTAGCTGCCATGACAATTGCTGCAGAGAGGAACAACAAAGAGAGATTCGCTCCTATTGTGGAGGGTCTAGAGAACCACGATGCTCAGCAGCTACAGGTTAGCCCATGCGCGCGCGCAAGCACACACGCACTACAATGAAAACATACAACATGAAATAATATTATATTATAAAATATTCATAATAGATTCAACAGGACCCCTCAAAATGTAATTGAACCATTTATATTATTATTATTAAAGTAGATAATAATGTTAAATACTAATCACAACTAATAATTTCTGTCTGTGTAAAAAAAATACACACACACAGCAAGGAAAGATAATAGATAAACTAATTAAAAAAACACCACCTAAACACAGTAAATTATACCATAGGTCTCCGTGAAACCGCAACAGGAGACTGTGTGTGTGTGTGTGTGTGTGTGTGTGTGTGTGTGTGTGTGTGTGTGTGTGTGTGTGTGTGTGTGTGTGTGTGTGTGTGTGTGTGTGTGTGTGTGTGTGTGTGTGTGTGTGTGTGTGTGTGTGTGTGTGTGTGTGTGTGTGTGTGTGTGTGTGTGTGTGTGTGTGTGTGTGTGTGTGTGTGTGTGGTGGACAGAAGCAAGTTAGGTGTCACTCACACAAACAGCCTCTCGTCTGGAAGCCCTGTCGTGTGACGCAGAGGCCAGATTGAAATTGACAGTCGTGTCACTCCGGGGCCCATTGTATCTTGGCCCCCTGTCGCTTCCCAACACGCATATTCTCCCCCCCCCCCACCCTCTACTTCTCCTTCCTGCCCACTTGTCAACCTTCCAGCACCTTTTGCCGTGCGACGGCAGCCCAGTGGCAGGGCCATTGAAATGCACCGGGAGCTCCGTCAACCCTGCCTTAATCAACCGCACCTGCTTCACTGAGCAGCAGCATGGCCTCATCTCGCTCCGTTTCTCTGTGTGTGGACGCTCGGAACATAATAATATACCGTAGTGACCTGCTCATTTCCTATAAGGTTCTCTCTCTCTCTCTCTCTCTCTGTATCTGTCTCACTTTTCTGAACTTCTTACAAATGCCCCATCCCAACCCCCACTTAATTTTTTTCCTCATACATTTTTTCTACATTTTTGTCTCTACTCACCATGCTCTAGTCTCAAAGGACCTTGTGGAGAAAGGGCAGCAGCGAAGCAACACGGCTGTCTTTATTTTTGCCAGTATCCATCACCAGGAGACCACGAACAGAAAACAACTTGAACCATGTTTTTCTTCGGTGAAAACACTGTGGAATAATCGTTTCTAAAAAGTTAGGGTTTGCGGAGCCGACGAGTGTGTGTGTGTGTGTGTGTGTGTGTGTGTGTGTGTGTGTGTGTGTGTGTGTGTGTGTGTGTGTGTGTGTGTGTGTGTGTGTGTGTGTGTGTGTGTGTGTGTGTGTGTGTGTGTGTGTGTGTGTGTGTGTGTGTGTGTGTGTGTGTGTGTGTGTGTGTGTGTCCTCCTTTTTGTAACCTGCAATCGGATGCTGGGCCTGGGACTGCTAATGTGATTACAATTAGTTTTGTTGTGGTTCAGGCTTTGCTCCGCTGCCTAACTCCAGCATCCCAACTTTAAAACTATACCGGCAGTGCACCTTCTAATTATACTGTTGGGATATGTCCTATGGCTGCATTCCAGCTTTCAAAACTTTATATAGCTAACATCAATACACCCACACACACACACACACACACACAAACACACACGTTTGTATTTCTCTACTAGTGAGGATATAAACATTTTTTGGACGGCAATGAAAATACCTGGGACAAAAATAGCAGATCTACAAGCTCACAACGTGTCTGTGTCACGCTGTGATCATTGTGAGCTTGTAGATTGACTATTTTTTACACCGGCACAGGAAAACGAGTATAAATCGTCATACTGTAGCTCCACCCCCAACCCCTAAAATGAACCTCGCTTAATCCTAACCCCAGTCTGAATCGTCTCACTCCTAACAAAATGGTCCTCCTCACAATGTCTATTTCTCCAATTGTACTATATTTGTGAGGACACGTGGCCCTCACAAGTACAATAACGCACGCATGCACACACGCACAAAGTTGCACATCAAAACAAGCTCCCCTTTAGCCTGTGACGTCTTGTCAGGTGTGTCTTGGGTGTTTGATGTGAGTGTCAATCTGCATGCAAAGAGAAGAGAGGGAATCTTTCAACAGCTGTATGGCGCTCGCTCACCACTCAGGTGCAGTCCTGTGAAGGCTTCTTTCACGTCTCAGACCTCTGGTGGGTAAAAATGTCAGGCATCAGTGCTCAGATCTTACTTGAAGGCCTCCATGCCTTGCTGGAACCTGAAGTCTGCTGTGTTTCTGGAGGTGCCTGCCTGCCACCACTTGCATTATACACTCAACACCAGCACCTACTTGACTGACGCAGAGGAAACATATGTTGTTTACAGTTGTTGATGTTGTTAATAGTGAGGAATATCGGAAGCTGCTGTCAAGCTGCGAGGTGGCTGCTGGTGCTCTTCTTTTGGGTTTGTTTTTCTCAATTAGCATATTGTATTTTTCAGTGCTGTGAAACACCTTCAACTAGACTGTATGAAAGTGATTTACAAAGTAAACACAAATAAACTATTATTGGTATTATGCATAGCCAGCATGCATCTGTAAAACTCAAGTTTATTTTACATGTTTTGCATAACAATCGTCCCTGTCCTATTGGTGTAGAATAGGGATTTGACATGTATACAAAGTACAAACACAGACCGATGCTGTATACTCCATATGGCTTTTATCCTGCCTTCACAAGGCACAGTCCCATCAAAGGGATGTGTGGTAGCGTTATAATTAACTGAATGCATGGTGGAACATATTGAACATATTATTATTATTTTTTTAAACGAGGAAGATGGAACACCTTGCCCTATGTGTATTTAAAAGGAAGGCAGTGAGTTAGGGGGGGAATGAGGGATACGGCACACTACTAGATCAAGAATCACAGACTTAAAACAACAATGCAAAACGGCGATACCACAGAGTGTGAAAAATGTTGCATGACAGCAATGCTGTGGCTTTTCAATAAAGCATACAGATCCACCAAAGATGCAATGGGTCAACGTTTCAAAGACAACATTTCAAATGCCGATCATGAGAATCCTTCAGCCTGTTATCGATTGTCTGTCTGAGGAACGCTCCATCTCACCTCGGCTCCCCGGTTCCCCTGAGCCGCCTTACAGGCTGTTAAAACCCATCAGTGATCCCCCCTCCCACCCCGCCCTGCCCTTATCCTCTGCCCCACCGCACCTCTTCCCTTCACCAATAAATCAATTAATGATGCACATCTGGTCAATAGGCTCACCGCACCTCCAATCTCTAGTTCACCTTCTATACTTCTATGATAAGGGCAGAAAATGCTCTCTGCTACCCAATAGCCAAGTGGTTAGGGTGATTACCACATGGATGCAAAATGACATGATCAGCCCATAAGAAATAGTCCTCTCCTCTGAATTATTGTTTGCTTATTGCATACTACTGTGCCAGTGTTCATTTTTGTCGACTAACATTATGATCAGTAATGTTTTTCGACTACCTTTTTTCATAGACGCAAACTAATGAAATTGACAATTTTGCCGACAAATATAAACTAGACTAAAATATTTGGGAAGGGACTAGCAGAAAAGAGATCTAGTAAAACTAAGACAAGTAATTTTATGTTTGGTAGCGCGTGGGTGTCGTGGCTCGCAATTAGCAGATCTACCAGCTCACAAGCTGCGGTGCATTGTGAGCTTGTAGATATGTTATTTTTGGCAAGTACTGTATGAATCGGGCATTACGATGCCGTCAGGCACCGCCAAAATACATTTTAGTTTAATAAATCCACTGTAGATTCTGACTAAAATCTTCTGATATTTAGTCAGCTAAAAGTAGTCTAAAACGAAAACATTTCAGATGTGACTAAATCTAAATTTGCTGTCAAAAGTAACACTATACGTACTGTACATTCAGTGTCCGTTTCAATTCAATTTCAGCTGCAGGCAAAAACACATTATAGAACACAGAGGCAACGTGACTTGGAACAAAATTCAATGATGATCTGACATCCAATGCTCTAACATGACATCGGCGTGCGTGTCTCTGTGTGTGTCTACCTGTTTATCTGTCCCACAGGCGGCTTGCATGCAGCTGATTAATGCCCTGGTTACCTCCCCTGATGACCTGGACTTCAGAATACATCTGCGCAACGAGTTCCTGAGATGTGGTCTCAAGAAGATCCTACCTGTGAGTAACTGTTGAAATTAATACCCTACTGAACATGCATGTACACTGTGTTCTAATTCTAAAGCAGGGCTTCTCCACCTTTTTCAGGCTAGTGACCCGCCAAAATATTAATATTCGACCTGAGGACACCCCCACCCCCCCCCCACACACACACACACACACACACTGATAATCATTTGGAATTTTAAGAGTTGAGGCAAGACATTTTGTTTGATCCGGCTCCACAGATACATTTTGTGAAAATAGCAGATGGGTGTTGCTGAGAGTGACATTCTCAAAAAAGGGAACTATAGCGTATATAATATTATAATTATTTCAAGGTCAGACATAAACTTCAAAAGTTAAAAGCGACTTTAATAAAAGTTATTAAACTATAATGCTGATGATTGTGAAGTCTTCGAAATTAATCATGGGTATTAAGTATACCGTTAGGCACACAAGACCACATTCAGCATGTGGGTGACATCCCCTTTCCACTGCCATCGGTACCATGTGATCTTAATCTCAGATAATGAACTCACATGGTGTGGCATATTATTATGACTCATCGCTCTGTTGGCTGTCTACTATTGAACATCTACATATACACACGCACAGTATGTATCCATTTGAAAGAGTGAGCTATTAGGCTAATCTGTCCGTCCCGTGTCCGCATGTCACCTACATTATTCTAGCTGTGTTCTAGTTGGCATCAGCGCCAGGCGTCACATCACTGAACACAGCTCAGCCTGGCATCATTATCAATCAGCCCACACCGCTTCACACGAGACGATGGCAAACAAGCACCCACTCATCATTCAAGACCTCATTTGCGGCATGGAGGGTGAACGTGTCACGGTGCCAGTTGTTAATAAGTCATCCCGGCTGCTCCCATTGATTATTACTTTCATTACTTTAATTATCTCCATTTCTGCCCCCCGATATGAAAGAGTCCCGTTTGTACCGTCATTTATAACTGTCACGTTCCAGGATTTTTAATGCGGGCATTTAAGCCGACGGCCGCGTCATCTAATTATGAATTATACTCGGGAGACTGCGGAGCTGATTGGCGATGATGGAGAAAAGTGAACTCCGGTGAAAGACAAAAAGGGAATGTGTGTTTATTCCTGTAGTCCTTGACAGAGTTTTCTTGGACCTTCATCTTGCCCACCCCTCGTTCTTTGTGGCATTGTGTGCCATTTCCCTTTCAGAAACCGGCATTGCTTAAGACAGATGGCGGGCCCAAAGAACACTGTGCGGTGTGATTGATAGCTGCAGAAATTGGGTTACATTTGGCCCTGTCTCCGTCTGTAAACTCCACTGGCGGTGATTCATAGAGAAGTGGTAAAGAGCACCCCCCCATCCTCCCAACACCCCCCACAACCCCCTGTGGCAAGAACAGGTGTGCAGCAACTGGTACATTCAGGGATACCTAGTTAAGAGGGTTCAGGGCATCTTGGTTTTTCCCAGTTCCCCTCTACAGCTGTGGCAGAGAAACCAATAGCCTGGTATTCTTGTGCTAGAATCTAACTAGTTCACTGCAATGTACAGAAAGCCATCTGTGTTCAAACACTTCAGAAGTCTACTTCTGACTTTTAGCGAATGGCCTGGTGTACATCAGTGTGCAATTTAGTAGATCTCAGCGTACATTTTAAAATGTTGAATACTTTGACGCACTGCCATTATTGTTGAAATGGTGTGGGGAAAAACACTGAGTTTAAAGTGGCTAGGTATTGGTAATTTTTCAAGTCACTATATGCCATTTATTTTATAAAATAAAACGCCATATATTTTATAAAATAAAATGACTGACATTTATTTTATTTCATAAAATAAATGTATTACTCTGAGTCTAAGCCATTCAAATTTGGGAATCAAAGTGCTGCATTCCAAATAAAGAAATGTTTACACTTTTAAAGCTACAAAAATACAGTGAGTTACAATGTTAACCCCTTGATGGCCATGTCTAATACCAATAAAATGTAGCTAGCCAGTTATTTGAATGCCAATAGAAAGATGTGTGATATGACCACACTGTCACGAAATGTCTCCTTTTAAAGCTCCAAGTCTCTACTTTACACAGAAAAAATAATTATGTAGCATGTACCGTTTTTTTTTTTATAAGCAATTGAATGCACCATGCTTTGACCCTGCAGAGATATACAGTATTGGAGGCATACTTGTAAATTGCCCAAAATGTAAACAAATACAACATTCTCAAAAATAACAAACCAGTAAGACACCTGAGGGCAAGAAGCCACCTCGCCCTTTAAGACGAGGTCACACATCCGCCTGGGTGACAGGAAATGTATGTTTTCATAATAAATGCGGAATAAAATAGAACAGCGCACATCCTCCGGTCTTGGTGCTGAGCCAAACTGTTAAACTAACAGATGAAGAAATGCTCCAAGTATTTATTCACAATCACAGCAGGCAGGACATACTATGTATTGTGTATGCAAGTGAGTTGCGTGCCCTTTCTTTTCTTCATAATAATTGCGACGTGCGGTCACAAATAAATAACAACGACGTGCAGTAACACTAGTAGTGTGGTATACAAGCTTGTGCTGTCCACAAGCTACTGTATATTTAAAATTCTAATATAGGTCACACTGTAGCCCAAGCTAAATTGTACAGTATATTAGCCATGCTATACATGTATCCATTCCCATGGACCTGTCCATCTGCCATGTGATTCTAGGAGCTAAAGGAGACAGAGGAGCTGGACATCCAGCTCAAGGTGTTCAACGAGAACAAGGAGGAGGACTCTATAGAGCTGTCCCATCGCCTGGACGACATCCGTGCAGAGATGGAATATCCTTTTGTTTGGCCCTCTGTAGCAGTGGTTCACAAACGTTTTAGCTCCAGACCCAAAAGATATATTAGACGTGTGTGTGTGTGTGTGTGTGTGTGTGTGTGTGTGTGTGTGTGTGTATGTATGTATGTATATATATATATATATATATATTTTTTTTTCTCACTTGAAAAGTGAAGGAGAAAAAAATAATAAAATAAAAGCTGAACATAGCTATGGTCTGGATACCACCAGGCTAGGATCCCGACCCACTGTTTGGGAAACAGACCTCTGTACCCATATACAGATGAACGGGCCAGGAGCCTGCAGAGCGTGCAGTTACCACTGGGAGATGAGAGTGTGTTTTGTGGGCCTGACCAAGCTTTGCAGGATCAAGCCCTTCGGCAGGGTTCATTAGAGGAGGATTTGACGATCGAAGGCGCAATCTTTATGCCTACAGTCTCTCTCTCTCTCTCTCTCTCTCTTTCTCTCTCTCTCTCTATCTCTCTCCTGGCCAGGTAAAACTAGGCAAATATCAATGCCTGGTTCCGAAGGCTGGCTCCAACCTCTCCTTTCTTCCTACACTGTCTTATTTCACTGCCGCAGGGTCATGCTGGTCGTTGTTGTATAATAATGTGCACGAGGCAGACCGAACAGACAAAGAGGTCAAGGAGGAATGAGTGCTAAGGAAACATGTACTAGTTAGCAGGAATTACAGAGCTATAGACATTTAAATGCCAGACAGGGCAGAAGGAAAGTAAGGCAATTAATTGGACCCTGGCTATGATGATAGGGAGTGATTATATGCTGTCCTGAGTCGACCGATGGAGGGAGGGCCATCAACAGCTAGTGAAAATTGCGCCTGTAGATCGTCTATTTTCACTATTCCTTTAACATTTGTTTTCTAATTTATGGAATTTCTTAGATTTCTTTTGTATTTTCTATGACATTTCATTTTCATTAGAAAAATCATTGAATTGTTTTTTAAGTTTGGGAAACGGTGAACTAGCCTGTTTATGATGTGATCAACAGCCAGGAGTCAGTGAATGGTACTGTAGCATGGTGTTGTCGTAGTAGTGGTAATTGCACTATGTATTGTCAGAGTGGTAATACGGCTGTTTTTACGGTGCTTTTTTATTTTTTGCTTTATTTGACAGTGACAGTGAGTAGGAAGACGTGGCCTTGAATAGTATACTCTCTACCAAGTGAGCTACCGGATTTTCATACCGGAAACCATGTTTTATTGCATTCCTCCATTTATTCCTTACCTTTTTAGTGTGCTTTATCCTTGAGTAGTCCACCGAGGTCCGCTTGACTTCAAACTCGCGGAGTAGTAGTAGTTAATAAAGTGAGAAGTCATTGAGTCCAGAGTTGGAGACTTGTTGAAGCATCCCATCCAGGCAAGGCCCTTTTAATAATTCACAAATCTTCTCTAAGGGCATGTGTGAAAGGCTGACATTGTGGGCAGACATACTAGACGCCTGACATTGTTATACAGATGTTCATTCCGGCAACCTTTGTCTCCCAAATCCCACCGTACCAGGAAAAAAAAGTCAGCCACCGAGTGAGTGACAGTTTCTGTTGACACGTGGGAAGGTGAGGAGGGGGCGATGGAGAGAGAAGGGGGGAGGGGTGGGTTGCCCCTGGATTAATGATGTGCTTGAGCAGGTTCACAAATGAGACGGGCACCAATGTTTGTTTCCAAGGACAATGTGGTATTGATCAGTGAGCTCTGAGCATGAAGTGAATGCCTTAGGTCCCGCCTGCTTGCCTAGTACACACACACACACACCCACACACACACACACACACACACACGTGTGGCATCACACACGTCAGTACTACAGTACTTCCTGCATCGTATAGGACTATGAGTCTTGTTTCCCCTCGGCAGCCTCATGAATATTAAAAACGGAATGAGTCGGTGGGTTCTCCTGTGTGTCCGGCGCGGTCCGGGTGCGAGGAGGTGACTCCAGGCCACTAATGAATATTAATGGTTTGCGGAACGGGTGATTGATTGACCTCTACAGAACTGAGTGGTCTACATCTCACCTGACTGCTAGGCTGCTGCTCATGTTAATTCATGAGGAAAGGAATGTTGAAATGGAAAAATAATACAGACACAAAAACGGATATAGACGAGGGGGGGAAATTGAGACTGTGAGTTGGATTGGCATTGTTCTAAGTCTGTCTGCATGCGTACTGATAGATGGCGGCTCGTTGAATACTTTAATGTGTCTTACAGTCTTACTGATGTACTCAAAATTGCTGTTGGGCACAAATCTTGCTTCTCCATTTTTCTAAACATTATTCGTAAATTAATGCACTTTTTTATTCTTTGGCGTATGATGGTGTCGTGCAAAAGTAGTGAAAATGTTGTAGATCAATTTTTGAGAAACAAACGATTCATATTTTTGGTGAAAAATCAAATCAAGACTTCACAGAACACGCTGCAGGGCTTTTGAAGCAGGTGGAAGGATGGGAGTTGAGGCACATGTGTCTGGGTTGTGTGTGTTCTTCGTGACACAATTCATTCATGTTAAAATAGCATGTCTGTAATGCATTATATACATGGTATGCATAGCAAGTGTTACCAATATTAATTATTAATACTAGTATAAGAGCTTGTAGCTAAATAACTCAATTGGTTATGGACATACAAGCTTTCCACCCGACATCGACGATGCACCGCCGTGGCTTTGACCAGGCTATAATTGCATCTCTCCGGATTGGTAACTCTCCCAAGACTTCATCCTCACCCGTGCTAATACAGACTGTGGGAAATGACACATTAGAGGACTGTGTATTCCCATCCCACAGTCTCTAAAAATTTGACATGGGATAATAGTTTAATTACAGACAGTTGTTGGAGTTAATAGGAAAGTGTCAAACAGTGTTTAAAAGGATTGATCCGCTCGGCTGCTCTCAGTTGAGGATTGTTTTGTGCGTATATAATGGTATGGATGGCATGGAGTATGGTCGTATGGTCGAGTGCTGTTTTTTTCCCCCTTCAGCCACAAAGAAATCCACCGTTATTGGGATTCTGTTGGAAGGTCATCAGCTACGCGCGAAAAACCCATGACTGGTATTGGAGGGGAAAATGGTGCAAAGAAAAGCCACTCATTGATCCGTTCCAGGGAAACCCTCCGCCCTACTCAGTCTCTACACTTCTCTCTGTCGATATTACTGTGTAATTTGAGATTAACATGATACTGATGGCAAAAAGAAATAAGAAAATTAAAGTCCCACGCAGGATACACATACAGGATGTACTGTATACAAGCAGGGCTGGAGAGTGATGCTGTTGATAGAGAGCACACAGTTGCATGGCACCAATGCTTATTTCATTTGGCAACTATATATTCTGACACAATCCTAAGTAGGTTTCCTTAAAAAAAAAGGAGGTCAGCAGATCTTTATTTATAGCTCTCAAACCAGCCACAGCCATGAAGGAGCACAGAGCCGCTGACTGTCACTTATTAACAAAGACTTTGGGCTTGTCTTTCTGTAAAGTCCCTTGTAATTATTGGTAGTTGCTTGTTTTTGGGCTTGTTTCCTCTTGTTGTTTAAACCAGTGGCTCTCAAACGTTTTAATTTCAAGGATCACCAAATTTGTATCTTGTACATTCACTGCCTAAGAAGTACATTTACGTTGACCCTAATATGACGTCCAGAATAGGGTCATGTACGGTTCAGGTTGTTAACAGATCTACAGTAGGTTGTCTCTGATAACAAAATATTCGACACTTTCAGATTTTGTTTCCCTTAACGCTGTCCCCTTTACTGACATGGGAGAGGTCTACCATCTCCTGTCCAACATGGTGAGAGATACCGGATCAGAACCCTACTTCCTCTCCATCCTCCAACATCTCTTGCTCATTAGGAACGACTATTACATCAGGTGAGCTTCCTCTTTCTTCACACACCATTGGTTTTCTATCAGAGTTTGACTGATCGCTGCTCCTAGGCCATGCCCAAGGATACAAATCCACGGATTAGTTTCACTGAAACGCATTCTGACATTCTG
The DNA here is from genome assembly GCF_964188405.1 of Protomyctophum parallelum. Classification (NCBI taxonomy): domain Eukaryota; kingdom Metazoa; phylum Chordata; class Actinopteri; order Myctophiformes; family Myctophidae; genus Protomyctophum; species Protomyctophum parallelum. Next base: position 17,684,733 of record NC_139711.1, on the reverse strand, counting down.
CTCAGCATAGCCCAATTCAAAGATGTGAACATTTTCTTTTTTTTAATGGATTTATTTATTTATTTGTGATGTTGTTATTTTCACCTACATGAAGCAACCACAATGCAATATATATATTTTTTTTTTCTCTCTCTCGGGGTATGTCATCTGCAAGGATACTCTCAGTTGAACCACCCTTGAAAGGGCCAGATAACAACGCATGGCATTGACCTTGTGGGTTAAAGTATGCAATGACTCTTTTTCTATCAGCCATCTCAAAGACTCACAATCCTCCGTACATACGTGAACATACTTCCACTGCCGCCTGAGCGCTTATCATGTAGCTCTGGAGAGGCCAGGGGGCATGTTGTAAGTATTACAAATTCACATGACCTCCTCTCTCTTCTGTCTGCAACCTCCAGAAGCAGAGATTCAGGTAAAAAAAAAAAAATATGTGAATAGGTACGTTGTTCTGCAGTAAGGTACGATTAAATAATTATTAAAGCATTTGCCCCATAGCTCTACCCTGCCTCGGAAGTGTAAATATGTCAATCATTGAGTAGAAGGGCCGCCACGCCTCTGAAGGGAATGACAATGATAAATTCACTGCTGTGTCAGAGCTTTTTGCAGAAATAAAATATTTAGGGGGGGAAAAAAGCAAGATGGGGAGGATGAGAGGAGAGGAGGAAGATGAATTTACCATAGACAAGTTTCTGCTCCCTCTGAGTTATGAATAATGTATTCCTCATCTAGTCGGAGATTGTGAGAAATAGAATTCACATTAACCAGCTAGTACAGCCAAGTCCACCTCAGCATAACTGCCCCCCCCCCCCCACTAGGAGGCTAGCCATTACAGGGATTCACTACAAATGCTCATAAAAAATGATGCTCTTTTTAAAGATATGCTTTTAAAAATGCATCTCCTCAGCCTCTGTCACAAATGCAGGCACTGCACGCACACCTATACTTGTAGCCTTTAGACAGAGCCTGCATTCCCCATAAATCATAGCCAGTTGAATTAGGGTAGTACACATGCCCTTCAAATTCATATACAGTTTTCTGGAAATTGTGGTTGAGAAATGACTCGGCTAACATCTGTTCGATTAAAGAAGGGCCCTTAAAATCACTTTGCACTTAGATGCCCGTGTCCCCAGGCCATCATGGAGGTGTCATATTACTGGGGTTGCAGCATCACACACTGTCACCACCAATCACTGGACGGTGAGAGACTTGTCCATACAGTAGGTGTACTCGGTCAGTGGTTCTCAACCTGTAGGTCGGGACACCCAGGGGGGGTCCCCAAATGTTGTTTGTTTAGTTTGTTGTTGTTTTCTTTCTTTTTTTGGGGGGGGGGGGGTCCCCCAGATGACAGTGTCAATTTAAGGACTTTTTAGACTTTGTTAATACCCCAAAAAAGAAAGAAAACTATTAAAACCATCATCGTTTCTAATTTACAATATTTATCTGTCGAACCAAGTCAAATAAAATTGAATGCCTCAACTCCTATACAATCCAAGTCCTTGTCAGGGTCGGGGGGTCCCCAGTTCAAATATGATTATTTTGGTGGGTCACAGCCTGAAACCTGAGAACCATGCAAGGTGTACATAAAGAGATGTACCTCTGCCAATATCCTCATGATTGCATGGATTCAAAGGCACGGGCACTGAAATATAATCATGCGGCTCGCACCTTGGTTCCACTCCTTGATTAAACATGTGAGTTCTAAAAAAAAAAAAACAATATTAGTTGCCAGCCACGTCTCTCCTCCCCCCGGGGCTTGTTTTATTTTTTGATAATTAATCTGTCAGTGTGAGAGCCTGGCGAATGGGAGCACATCAAAAACGCACCCAATAAATATAGAGCAGATCTCCTCTTTTGGAGCGTGGCGGTATGGGATTACACTGGTTATGTGGAGCAGGGCTGGATCAAGTGGCAGGGAGCTGCGCTGAACCACAAGCCACGCTTGGAAGGAATGGAGGTGCCAAAATGAAAGAGGAGGTGGAGGAGGGAAATGATGCAGGGGGACATATGCTGGCTTCTGGAGCCTAGCCCTGCCCACTGTGGAGGGCTCTGACAGTTCTGGGTCACTCCCTCCTTCCCTGGTTAGATCTGGATGTTGGGGGGGGGGGGGGGGGGGGGGGGGCAAGGAAAATAGGACGGCTTATTGAGATAATAACATGGTGTACATTGGTGACAGTTGTAAGCCGAGTGCCACAGTGCTTAAGCCACGCAGGGCAACTCCTGTGATCTCGCCGTTGGTTGTACCAGCTTTCTCTCCAGTGATGACGAGTAGGCGAATCCAGCAGCTAAAAGAAGACATTTGGCATTTCACGCTTTCCAAACATCGCACCTCAAGGGTGATTTGTTTTGACTTGCTTTGACTCACGATGTTTTCACGTCTGTTGCTCTGCCCACCTGTGTACACATAGGTGGGCGTGTACGCACGCGCACGCGCACACTCACACACACACACACACACACACACACGCACACATACACACACACACACACACACACACACACACACACACACACACACACACACACACACACACACACACACACACACACACACACACACACACACACACACACACACACACACACACACTCTCTCTCACACACATGTGGGGCATATATCCCTTTGATATTACAAAATAGGTCGAAAGTCTAGGAATGATAATATCCCCTTCTCTTTTGATGGACATATCACAGCATTCATTTTCACCATTATGCTGCAATATATAAAAGGACTTTTTTCCCCCACAGTACCACGATTACCCCATTGTCATGACAGACGTTCACAATGCTGTCTGCTCCAGGCAATTATTCTATTTTAGCTACATCAATGCTCATACGCCCTCTTGCTCCCATCCCGGGCCAATAGAAGAGCAGGCTTTGATTGAGTTATCTGCCACATAACTGCTCTGTGAGGCTTCTGAGTATCTGCCATGGAATATGAACAGTGTTGCCATGTCTGCTTCTTATAAGTGACTTTGGAGCTTGTTTTTCTGCTATGTCACTTTGGTGTGTTTTTCTAAAATGTAGTTGCTTATTGGGCTTGCTTCTTAAATGCTGGTTCTGCGTGCGTGCATGCGCGCATGCTCATTTTCCCTAGTTGCTTATTTTTTGTGTTTTTTTTTCCATAGACCTGGTTGCTTGTTTCTCTCGCAAAATCTGGAAACGGTGAATATGAATCATACAATGTGAGATGCCATGGCCAAAAGGAAATTAGACCACAGTATATTTTTGCCATGTAAAGATTGCCAGAACTCTCCGTTTTTAGGCCTATGTGAGTTGTTCCCAGTTGTTGTTTTTCTATGCCAAGGACCCTCAAATAGCCATTCAGCCGTTCACAACACATGGAAGCTTGTAGATCTGCTATCCGCTATTCTTTTACGTCTTCGTGTGTCTGCTTTTGCTCGTGTTTGTGTGTATACATATTTAATTTGTATGTATTTACGAATCTTACGATATGAATACATACTCTGTCCTCCCACGGTGCTGTGAATACATATGTGAGAGTGTTTATGGAGGCACTAAAACACAAGTGGTATTTGGAGAACTAAGATACGAGACACAGAGGAGAATGCCATTATGGAATCATTTCTTATGACAGAGAAGAAAGCATGCACAGAATGTACTGTATTTCTTAGAACAAGTTAGTGAAAAATAAAAAGCTTCCCCAAAGAAGTGATGAATTAACAAAGTATCCTGGGGCCTCAAATTTAGCTTTTCCCTTGCTGAATATATACCACCACCCCCCCCTCCCCTCCTTTACTCTTGCTCACAGAAAGAGTAACATTTCTGGCAGGAAATTGCATATCTGCATTCTCCAGTAGTCCAAGGTCAAGCTCAGAACATAATTATTTGCCACTTTGGAACTCAGCTTAAGTTGACATTGTATTAGCTAAATGTCACATGCAATTAAAGTTGATAATGTAACAGGGAAAAGGTCACATCCCAACCTATGAGGCAGAACAGCAGTCCCAGGTTGATTCAGACACCCTGCACAACAAGACCAAGCTCTCCATCCCATTCCTAACTGCCCGACATGTGTTTTTTTTCTCCTGGCCATTGTGCTCTCATTTACACGCGTTACACTAATTACATTTATATTTCAGCGTTTATAGCCACCCTAATTGGCTAAGATGATTGCAAATTAGTGACGAGGGCAAGCGTAACCTGGGTTCCTGTCTGTCACCTTGAAATGGACAGTCACAGAGACTTAAGTTCCATGCTGCTAATCTGCCAATTTCATGTTTCGGGTAAAGCGGGCGAGAGTGATCAAATTTAATTGTCTCTTTTTTTCCCTCAACTGCAACCTTTCAGATGTAGCATTTGTTGACCTCCAGGTTGGATAAGGAACTAATTTGTGGTTAATTAGACTGGTAGAGTCTGTGTCAGTTGTATCTCAGACTCAGCGTGACATGTTTAATTGTTCTGCTTGATGTTTTCCTGACCCTCAGGCCTCAATACTTCAAGGTGCTTGAAGAATGCGTGTCTCAGGTGGTTCTGCATCGCAGTGGGATGGATCCCGACTTTGGCTACAGTAAAAGGCTGGATGTGGACTTCACCCACTTGATCGGTACCTTTTCAATCATTTGGAATGAGAAAAATAAATTGTCTTCACTCAGTTGACAATGCAATTAGTTTCTCTATTACTGCCTTGTTTTGTTTTGCTCTATGTTTTACATGATTGCGAGTGAATGATGTCAAATATTTGCCCATAATTTGCAGTGATTATATAAAATAGCACTTAGTTGTGATTGTAATGGTTCTGTAATGATTCCAAATCCAGACATGCTTCTTCTGTTTAACAGCAACATCAGTGACAGCGGGAAGCATGTCACTGATGTTGCTGAAAATGTTTGGATATCCTGCAGTCGCTCTCATTATCATCCTATTCCCTGCTGAGTTCGCTCCGACAAACACCTGCAGTGGCTTGACGTATAAGATACTGTGGTCTAATTATTCATAAATAATGCATTACACAAAAAACGAGGCTCCATTAGAACAGTACACTGTAAGAAAGTGACTTATTAAGTAAGAGGACATATTGTATGTCAGTGTTTTTCCAGGAATCAGAGACACCTACATTATTTGCCTCACATTATTAATTCGGTCTTCTGTCTGTCATTGGTTCAAACGGAGGAATCATGTAAATAACACCAATGTCCCTTCTTCTTTTGTGTTACTTAACAGTTCTGCAACTCAACAATCCAATGCTCATTAAAAGTGTCCAAGTCTTAACTACTGCACTTTAATGAGTCACACAAGCAATTAGAAAAAAGGAAAATGAATTAAAAAAGAGTTAAATTACGCTAAAGACGTCCTGCTTTTTTATATACACATCATGGTTTATGTGACTCTCTAGGGATGGAGATCAACTGTCTACATTTTACCAGGCGAGATGTTTGAGTTGCTGTGTGACTTTTCCTGTCTTGTAGATCAGTGTGTGGATAAAGCCAAAGTGGAGGAAAGTGAACAGAAGGCAGCAGACTTCTCCAAAAAGGTGAGACATTAATCAACCCCCACCGACCCCGTCCTCACCCAACCCAGTCCCATCGGTTGGCCAACTCCCATCAGGAAAGTTTTTTCCTTCTCTAGAGCTTCCAGACAGGCTATTGATTTCCATGCCCTGGTCAATAGTTGGCTGTGGCGCTACATGATCCGTATCGGCGTTACAACGGATCGATCCCAGTGTTCCAATGTATACTTGTTTGTGCACAGTGCCGCTTGAGTTAAGTTATGTACAGGTACAGACAGGCACTTTAGATTCAAGTCCACACTGTGTGCATCAGCTTATACAATAAGCTTTATTCTTTTCTAATTGTGTTTGTTTAAGAGACTTACTTTAGAATTAGGAGGTTTTTACCTTAATTGAACCAATCTAATTCAGAGAGCTTTATCAGGGGTCATCAATATTTCCGTACACGGACAAATGTATCTGTGGCAAAGACTTGGCCTTGTCCGTGGCAATTATTATTATATATTTTTTTACATACTGTACCATTATAATGGTATGTACTTTCATAAGACCCAATTATTGAATGTCAAATATCTAGGTTTTCTTCAGTATATGTATGTCACTAATTTACTATTACACTATCCCAAATTACTCTCAAATGTTTTATTTGCAAGAACTCCCTTAACTTTGAGAGTTCCATTTGTTCACTCAGAATTAGCTAGCTGTGTTTCTGGCTGTTTCTGGAATTATTATTGTCCACTCATTTTGTATGTCCATGGCAAAAATGGAATTAGGACAAAAATGTCCACCACGAGCCAGCATGGTGATGACCCCTTTAGCTGAGTTTTATTTTGAGAGAGAGAAAATAGGTTTCTGTATATTTTTTCACACATTTTACACAAATGAAACAAAAGCATGAATAAACGAGAATACTATCTGGATAATATCCAACATATTGTACAGATAGTGTAAAGTGAGCCAGCATTGAGACCAATGGTACCATTACCCTCTTCTTTGTCCCCCGGCATAATGCCAAATTTGTAGCTCCGTCAAATGGCGGGTGATGCACCAAAAATAATCATTATGAAATCTCCGCAAGCTCACAACACTTTGCATCCGTGATGCGTTGTGAGCGTGCAGATTTTGCCTACGTATGTTGGGCACACGACAAAGTATAAGTCAGGCTTAAGCGTTGTGTCGAGGCACCCTGCTGGGCCAGTGAAAACATTATCCTGACACGGCCCGCTTTCCACAAAGGTTAGACCTGTCAACATGCATAGAAGGCCGGACCTGAAACCTAGACAAAGGACAACATGAAATAAGGCCACTGGGGCTATGAATAGAAATCGGCCAGATAGTGCGAGACGTGTGTGTGTGTGTGTGTGTGTGTGTGTGTGTGTGTCTGTGTGTGTCTGTGTGTGTGTGTGTGTGTGGTTAGCTGTTCTCTAGAGATACCTTGCTGCTCACCAGTGGTGGTGCATGCCTGTGGTGTGTGCGTTTTGTGTACATGGACATTCTGGTGTGTCTTGTGTTTCAGTTTGATGAGGAGTTCAGTGCACGGCAGGAGGCCCAGGCTGAATCTCAGAAGAAGGAGGAGAAAATCAAAGAGCTGGAGGTGCAAATCCAAAGCCTGCAGACCCAGGTATAACGACACCATAGTTCACAAATGCACACTGCGCTATATATAAAACACAACCACATGCCTAGAAAAAATCGTCAGAAGGCAATGGACTCTAAGTCTAACCTTGAATTTTAGTCAGCATTTAGACCTCAATATCGACAGCTTCAGGCAAAATGAAATAAGTTGATCTTTAAACCATAAGTTGAGGGGTAATGTGGGTGCAGTGAAAGCGATCAACTTTGTCAAAATATGATACCTTTGGTCAGCGTGAGATTGCCTGTAAGTGGGTGTTTTCATCCATGCAAGAGCATTTGATTTAATAACGGGTCAATCTCCTTTTTTAAGATGTATAGGTGAATGGCTCCGTTGAAGCATTTCCCCTGTAATCCTATCATCATAGAGATGGATGGTATTCCTTTTCTTGGCCCCCATATCGCCGTCTCTTCCCAGACAAAACCCTCCATTCTAGGCAAAAAAAGAACGACTGCTATATCCCCCTTAACCCAATTTGAAACACTTTAGCGCTGCCGTCGCACAAAAGGGCAGTTTGCTTCCCTGCTTACAGGATTTAATATAAACCACTGTTGAAAGATCGTACCGGCTACCTCTTTACTCGAGATAATTTCTCTCTGCAGACACACCCTTTCTCATTCACCACCTCCCCTACATACTGCATTATTATTCTGGTCTGAACCTCGCTAAAAGGTTTCATTTGTAACCATTGCGTGGGTCGCCACCTTCCACGCAAAGGTTTTAATCTATCAAAACAAATCTGACACGAGAATGTGCACACTCTGTCCCATGTGTGCGAACATTTTGGAGACTATGAGAATTTGCGACGCCAACAGCCGAGTAGTGAAATTAAGCTAAATGTGCTAAATGATCATTCTCACACAGTACATGTCAAATTATGCAGCCTTCAGATGCCTTGTCATGAGGAACTAACGGGCCTGCCGCCAAACTGTGTTTGCAAACAACGGTATGAGAACTACAATACATAATTAATTGGTCTACATACTGTACTGTCTACAGAACATAGGACAACAAGCCAGGCTGCTGTTCTAGACTACCAGTTTACAGCATAAAGACCCCAACAGAACTATAACACTACTGAGTACACAATGACCTCATAACCAATTTCCAGCGACAATGTTGACAAAACAGTTGGGAAAGTGGCCAGATATGTGCAACTAATATAGCATACTCACACAATTAAAGGACAACTCTTCCAGAAGTAAATCAAATCAAGTTGGACGCACGGCAGCCGGGTGTTAGTGTCGCCTCAGCCTCAAGGCTTCAGACTAACTAATACAGAACCATTCCAAAATTACAGTTTTAACTCTCCCAAAGCGAGTGTCAAGTGTCAACCATCCCAAAGTTATTTGCCAATGAAAGTTACAAGAGGTGCGTATGGTGTGTGATATTATATCATAATACACACATAATCATTGTTTATTTATCATCATTGTCTTTCATTCTATGATTCAATGGAAAAGCTAACCTATATAATTATGTCACTCACCCTATGGTTCAAGGGGAAAACTAACCCATGTCACTCGCCCTATGACTCAAGGGAAAAACTAACATATCTCACTCGACCTATGGTTCAAGGGGACAACTAACTTACTACACTCGCCCTATGGCTCAAGGGGACAACTAACTTACTACACTCGCCCTATGGCTCAAGGGGACAACTAACCTACTACACTCGCCCTATGGTTCAAGGGGACAACTAACCTACTACACTCGCCCTATGGCTCAAGGGGACAACTAATCTACTACACTCGCCCTATGGCTCAAGGGGACAACTAACCTACTACACTCGCCATATGGTTCAAGGGGACAACTAACCTACTACACTCGCCCTATGGCTCAAGGGAAGTGTCACTTGCCTTATGGTTCAAGGGGAAAAACTAACTTATGTCACTTGACTTATGAGGGCCCCCCTTGGGGCACGCACGCAATTTTGTTTTCATTTTGGGGTACCCAGGCCCCTAAAAAGAGAGGCAGGCAGGCAGACAGAGACCATGGTGCATTTGTGCTGAATGACTGCAGCCACTAGTAGTGCACTAATGCAGTTTTACAGCAAAATATTGGGGGTATTTTGTTTTAATTTTGGTGCAATGTTGGGGTACCCAGGCCCCTAAAAAGAGAAGGAGACAGGCAGGCAGGCAGACAGACTAGTCACTGTCCATGGTGCTGAATGAATGCAGCCACTAGTAGGCAATAGTGCACTAATGCAGTTTTACAGCAAAATATTTCACAATGTGCTATGAAATCTGTAAAAGAGATGAGCAATAAATAAATAGTATGCTATGTGAAAGCTTGAGTATTTCTAATGCTTCTTTCAAGGGAATTGCTGCTGCAAACAGTTTAATGTACATGAACAACTGACATCAAAATATAAACTGTTTACAGTTCATATTATATATTATTAGTATATATTATTACAATATAATGTTACATTGTGAAGTGTTTTCTCCTGGATCTTTTCAGAGCAAAGTCCTTAATCAGGTCACTAAAATCCAATTTGCGGAGGACGTCACTCTCAAATGACATGACAGTCAGACTATTTAGCCTCTCCTGTCCCATTGTGGACCTCAATTTATCCTTTATGAGTGCCAGTTTAGAAAAACTGCGCTCACCACTCGCATTACTCACAGGTAAAGTCAAGTAAAGCCTTAGAGCAATGTCTACATTTGGGAAGACTTTTGACGTTTTTCTTTGTTGTTCTGTTCTGGCAAAGCTCTCTTGCATTAGAAGTATCACCCCCACTAATAAATTCTTGGTATTGGACAATCTCTTCAACAAAGTCTACACCCAAGTCAGTTGAATATCGCCTCTGGAGGTGTTGTGCAGAGAGAGAGGTAATTTTATTCAGAAAGCCAAAAACATTATTCAGTTCATTATAAGACTGATACCTGCGAACAAAAGTTGAACAACTTTTGTACAAAGTTGAAAAATTCAGCTGTCTCTAGGCAGCAGTTGACGCTGTTGACACCAACAAGATTTAACGTGTGAGCTGCGCACGGGACCCATTCAATTAGCAGATTTATCTCTTTCATGCGAGACTGTAAGCCTTTATAAACTCCGGACATATTGCAGCATTATCGTAGCATTGCCCCCTGCAATTGCCTATTTCAATACCCATCTCCTCCTCCTCTGGGTGGATCTTGGGTGGAGATACGGAAATGGTGGTGTCACTGCTGTTGTGTGTGTGGGGGGTGGGGGGGCCCTCATAGCGGACACAGACAGTAGGCGGGCTTTAGACCGGATCAGGCTTTCCACGGCTATAGCTACCCCACAGCAGTGAGCACTGCAGTGCAGACAGAAGCTCTCAATGGTTTAACCATAATACAACTACTGTAAATACAATAACTATACACACATTTCAATACTTTACAATTTTATTAAAAAAAATATATATATATATATAATATTATATAAAAAATAATCTTTAATATTTTTCGGGGGCCCCCCTAGCTGTGGGCCCCCGGGCTTCAGCCCACCCTAGCCCAACGGTAAATCCGCCTCTGACTGAGAGTGTGACCAGTGCTTTGCCACCAGTAACTTGTATTTGCGCAGTGACAGTGATTATGTGCAGTCGGCTCAAACAATCGGCTTTGTACCGCATGTGTCCCAGGGTAGATGTAGGTTTGTCCCACTGACCACATACATACTGTATTTTATTGTTTGACAAATGACAGGGTGTTGTTATAGTCTTGAAGCCCAAGCTCAGTTCCACGAACTAGGCCTTTTGTCCACCTCTCCATCTTATAATGATCTTATTATCAACATATTTGTTTTCCTTGCACTGTGGAATGGATGCATAGGCCAACATCAAAACATCATTTGTAGCAATGGCTGGTTTCCCCAATATAATCTGTGCAATTTCTGCACTTGTATTAGGATAAAGACACCGACTCAGAATATATTTCCTGAATCATTTTCATTCTAAAAATGACCAAATTATTGCATGCAATCATCTTAAACCCTCAGTGGTTTCAGCTGTAGAGCACCACCAGACTGCTCAACCATTTGCATTAACCATTTACGGTGTGATATATTAGACGCTCACGCCGTTGATTCTGATGTATAAAGGGAGAACTGTTAAGGTGCATGTGTGCAGTCTGTGCACAGTGTTTTATTAATCGGATCAGATTTTTATGATCATGCTCATTTTTGTGTTTGGGTTGCACGTAACCCATGGAATCCATGCACACTAGTGTTATAAATGAGAGCCCGCCCGGACCTTCCTCACAGTCAAGTTGTTTTCACTCGACTCCGCGTCAGCTCTCGTTCCTCAGCCCCACACCAAACGTGACGGTGATTTAATGCACGGCACAAGCTTTGGCCCCGTTCCTGCTGGAAGTCACTCAGTGTTTTTCCACTCGCAACTACACTTAATTTGTGTTTAGGCCTCAGTCTTCCACTTCATATGCCTGAGTGCCGTGTCACCACTCGTTACCTGCGTTTGCGGCTAGACTCGTTAATCACTCACTCAGCGTCCAGCGACTGCCATGCCTGCCCGTAAATATTAATGAGACTATATCGGCGTCTGAGGCATCTCTTCACCACATCCTTCCTCATCAGTCCTTATCATCCTGTCCTCCCTGCACTCTCCCTCTACTTCCCTCAATCTCTCTCCACTTCTCCCTCTTCTTTCTTTTCACTCGGAAATGACTGCACCAGTTTGTAATGGCCTCTGCTTACCTCCCCCTTCCCCCTTGGTGTGGAGATTTTTTATGTTGGATTTCTCAAAGTCTTTTCCTCCCACTGCACGCCTTGCCCCCTTTTCCCCCTTGGCAGGCCGCTGTCTTTTGAAGCCTGGCTGTTTGTGGTGCATTAACAGGTAGCGTATAGCACCGTGAGGCCCCGGAGAGTCAGAACCTCTCTTCCTGTATCTCTGAATGCTCCTTCAAAGGACTGCTGATGCGGGAGCTTCACATCAACAGGCATTAGCCACAGTAGGCACATGCGCAGTGTGCTCAATGCAAGCTAGCATGAATATGGCTACGAGTGCATCAGCACGTCCCCTGTGCATCTTGGCATATTATAGCTTAAAAAAAGGGAATGAACTGTAAACATATACTGTATCTGGTAGTGCTTGACTGGGTCTCACTTAGTGGTCAAGTTGCTGCTTTTACTGTAAAGTGGGTTCCCAAAGAGGTTTTCTTGTTGCCTCCACATTGAGTGAAACTAAACTAAACTTTTACCTGAGGTACATGGTGCTTCACAGAGGGAACGGTCTCTTTGAAATCAGACATCTGTCAAACTTTTCATCTCTTCCAGCTTAGCAGATTTGCCTCATGTTATGGAAATGCAATTTAAATTACTGCATTATACTTTTAGTTTCTAAAAGGAATATGTATAATGCTTCCAAGTAATGTTGTTTTTTACTTTAGGCAGCAGTTGTTCATATTGACCCTCAAATGACTTCCCCTTATTGCGCTAGGCAAAAAAGAAAAAGCTACATACCGTTTGTAATCGTTTTTTTTAAGAGTTTTATTTTGCTGCAGTAGGAAGGCAATAACACAGCAATGTGTATTGTAGCTTAATCCACCTTTGGACAGTACAGTAAAAAGCCTTTATCTGGGAGAGTGCAAAACCTTTAAATGCATGTGAAGACACACACAGATTGTTCATCAAAGTCGGCGCGCTACAACAACTGCCACTTTGGTGAATATGAATGAAATGTTAAGTCTTTTCATTTTATTGGCGGAACTCCTCTCAGATAAAAACGCATGCATGTCTGAGCCCCTGCACTGCACCTTCATCTGTGAACCAACCGCTTTAACGAGAGCCTTTCTCCATTGTAACAAGCAGCCTGTTTGATGTGACTGTTTGATTAGCCCCCTCATCCAGCTGAATGGAGGTTCTGCCTGTAAACATCGACAAAAAAACCCCCAATGAAATCAGAACAAATGGAAATCTTCCGCTCTCTCCTAACCCACCTCTTCAAGGCAAGGAACACAAAAAGAAGGGGCAGCATTAATTGAATTGGTTTTAGATGTGATGAATAATGTAGTGTTGCAGTGGTACACTTGATGCCATCCCATTAATCGGTTTTAACAACCTGGCGGCCATGTAGCTGACCCGGCTTTGCCCCCACGAGAGCAGTTGGAGGTACAGCAGACTGCCGGATCTTATTTTCTCTCCTTATAGTGCCAGTGCTGCTGCCCCTTCCTCATTAACCAGACTGGATTCAGATCGTAATGACAGAGTAGGACTCACAGTGGGACCAATATCACCATGTGTTCTCCGCTGTCGGCGTGATAGCCAAGACATTATGTTAGACCAGACGTTCTTAAAGCTTTTCAAGACTCAAGAGAAATTCTGTGCCAGTAACAAACTTATACATGATGAACTTCCATGTCATCTACATTTACACGCTACTGGTGGAGATGTTGTTTTTTAAATGTTATTTAATGCTATTAAAGGTAAATTTATAGCACATTAATGAACACAATGACATCAGCCCCCTGATCACCCCAGGCAAGCCCCCAGGTGCCCAGGTCATCGTGACATCATATGACACCAGGCCCCATATATGGAGCCCAGGTCATTGTGATTTATTGGTCAAAGTGTCCATGACATCATGGACACTTTGAAATACTAAAATATCTACAAACACATATTACCCACATAAAAACCCCAGGAAAGTGATTATTGTCTCCCAAACATCATTTAAATAAGATCTGGTTGCAAAAGGGGTGAAGTGTCCCTTTAAGGACAGTTTTACAGCACAAAAACAAGTTAAATTTCGTTATCTCTCAAGAATGAACACAAGGCAAAACTAACTTTTTGGTTCTGTTTGTTTCCACTCCTAAGGTCAGTGGGGAAGATTCAAATTCTCTTTTGCTTATAAAGAATGCACTTTACAGCCACTTTCTAAAACTCTAGCAAAGTGGAAGGCCTTTATTTAGTCGTTAGTAGAAATTTCCGTCTCCTTTTCCATTACACACGTTAAATATTTAATTTCCCCCAATCCACCGTGAGAGGTATTTGGTACGACTGCACAGAAATATGACGTCTCAGCAACCATGGGGTACGTTCCCGTCTCACCCCTCCATATGGCGAGGTCACCCGGGGGGGGACATCAAAGCAAAACGGGCACATTTCTGAAACAAAGACTGCAGAGTAAAATCAATGCCCGCCGTTACATCTGAGGGTGCTAAGTTGAAATGGGCTCCTATGACATGAAAGGATGCTGGTGAAGGGAAGGGCGCTTTTGATGGTGCGCTGGCTGGCCGGCCGTTGTGTCTCAATCCTTTTATGCTGCTCTCGGTGCTCTATATTCCTTCCGTGTAAATGCACAATAACCATGACGCACGTCGCACAGCTTCTGATTGTTGAACGTCGAGGACAGTTGTGTCCCCCCGCCACCCTTCCTGTGTTGACTGTTGGTGTGTCTGTTCTGATGACTAATGTACTAGTGTTCCTCTTTGTCTATCTAACCCACCTCCATGATGTGCCTCTCCTGTCACTGTCTGTCTCTCTCTGTCCATATCCATCGTGTGTGGTCGTGATTTGTATGTGTGCGTATGTGTTTGTGTTTGTGTGTGTTTGTTGTACGTCTCCAGTTAACTAGTGAGACGGAAAAGCTCAAAGAGGCTCAGACACTACTCAGGGAATCTGAAGCCAAGGTGGGTATTACTGTATGTCTGCATGATGTTTCCTTGTCTTCATTTTGATAAATATTGTATTTGTTTAAATTGATCGACACAGTTTCTTCTTTACCAACCAAACCAAATCATTATTCTGCAACATGTTACATTTCCAACCAGATCTGAGCTCTGTATATGTCACACCAACTTCACATCATTTTATGAATTATTATTAATGTAAATTAATTTGAGAACATAATTTCTTTTTTTTTTCTTTCTTTTTTACACTTTAGCAACGGTTTACGTTTTATCCACGTCTATGTCAGTAAATTGAGATGAATAATAACAATTCGAGGCATGGTAGATTTGCCCTATGCTGTGGCATTCCATTAGACACATTTGGTGCTTGTTTTAATGCAATCTTCACAAGTAAACACTTTCTGATTGAATTCTCCTATCAGAAATGAGATCGGGGGCCCAGGTTTTAATCATAATAACCGTCCGAGTTAATTACCTGCCAGTCTGACCTCCCCTCGGAGTCCAGGAGAATGTGCATCCCTAAGTGGCTGGGTTAGATTTCATATTAGCCCCAGGACTCCAGATGAGGACAGCATGGATCCACCATGCCACCGCAGCTCCCTCTAACAAAAGGGTTCCAAACGTCTTAGCTCGAGACCCAAGAGAGAAATGAGATGTTTCCCCAGGACCCAAACTAGTGAAAACAGCAGATCTATAAGAGCTTGTGGATTGGCTATTTTCACTACCAAACAATTGTTTTTATAATTAAAAACAATTAAACAACAATTAAATAAAGGGACCCATAAAATATGTCCATGACCCACAATTGGGTCCCGACCCAGTGTTTGGGAACCAGTGCCCTAGCCCACACCTAGCAGAGTTCAGCAAACATCTTCATATAAACCATCTTCAAGTCACTCTCGGCAATGGAAAAACCAGAGGAAAAATAAGTCTGTTGCATTGTTTGTGGCAGGAGTTAAAATCATGTTTCATATTATCTTTTGTTATCTTCTTTTTGGTATACCTTGGGAAGATGAGGCAGTGGCAATGGTATTGTATCCAATGGGGCCTGTGGAACACTGGGCTTATTACCATTCAGTAGACATAGCTGCAGGCCCTTGCATATGAGAGAGAGGGGGGGGAAGAGTAGTCTCTGCAGCCAGAATGGCTCAGAGGACCCCTCTCTGCCGAAACCACGGCAGTCTAATTTAGTAGCTAATTTGCTTCCATTCTCTCATATTAATCTTAAAAGAGAAAACGGGCCACGACGGGCCGGAGATTGACAGAAGTGTAATGATTGGACGTGGACTCTCATTGAGGGTCTCTGGGCGGCCTGCCTGCCTGGGAAGAAACCTCGCACCACACCTTTTTAATTTCCTCTCTAATAAACAATCCACTGATGGCACTGTGTAATGAAAAACAATGTAATGCCTTTCAAACTGAGTCCGATCGCACATTATGCTCAACAATCCAGCGAGTGGGGAGAGGGCAATGGAGGGGAATTGGTTTTGGAAATTAAAAACTTTTCACTCGTTGGAGGTTTGGGGAAAAGGTTCTTTGGCAAGTATTTGAAGGAAGACTGGTCTTCTCCTGGAAATCCAAAGGTCACATCCTATCTATCCTTTGAGGCCTGTAATTGTTCTATTTGCATACATTTTGTCTCTAAACATTTTCCCATTGGCGTTATCAATGATTATAAATACCTGTTTATGCTGTAGAGCCGCGCGATAGGGCAGACATGTCAAGGGACCGCAAGGCTCTGTCTTATCGGTAATGGGTTTAATTTCACTCCTGTCTACTGCCTAATAGCCTGTCATTGTGAAGGCCCATGACGAGTACTTGATGGGGGAGGTAACATTTCTTATCTACGACTAAAACCACAGCCAATCCACAGGTTTCTCCCCAACTGTTTAACTCGGTGCAGATCAGTAGGGTAATGAGAATGCGATAGGTCCACCGTATCAATGTCCAACCAACACAACCCCCCCACCACCACTCCCATTTGTATACTATCAGAGCTAGAGACTTGCAAGGGTCAATTTATAACCCCTTAAAGGAAACTTGGAGTGCCTGGACCCAACTTTGAGAACCACTGGTCTACTCATTAATGAACAGGAGCAGGGTTCAGCTGGTGATATACCTCTCATACACTGGACTTATTTACCCATTTTTACAGTTTGTGTCCGGGTGGCTCAGTCGGTAGAGCACTGGCCTTTCGGCCACAAGGTCATGGGTTTGGAAACTTTGGATCCTGAGCACCGCCAACTCAACATAATTATGAGTAGCACGGCTTGGGTGCGGCAAGTACTGGGAGCTGATGGCCAGCAATCCAATTCCCAGAGGTCAAGTGCATTGTGAAACAGGGATAGACTCCCGTGCTATTATTTCCGACCTACTAGTACTACTACTACAATTACTTTACAGTCTTTTCACTTCTTAATCTGCCCTTAATCAACAGCTCAGACATGCCTCATTTGGGTTTCCTTTTATTTTTGTATACTTAATCACACGTCCCAGCTGTGAAAGAAAACAGGAGAGGAATGTAAAAAGGCATCCTGCATGCTGTCGGACCAGACAAGACACCTCGTCTCACTACACAGTCAATCAGGGGGAGTCTTCATTCGTCTCGTCCCGCAGGCTCATTCTCCTGTGTTTTAGGTTGACCTTGTTGGCTCCATTGATGTGGAGGTGTAATGGCTTTTTAGAAGACCACTACACCACTCGATTACAGAGTTCCCCCAAGCAGCAGAACAGGGACGGCATGCTGCCGAAGAAGTTTTAGTCATTTCAAATGCCCTCCTCTTACCCATGTTACTGGCCCCATCCATGTCAGGATATTATCATTGGGTTTTATCTCTCCTTCTGCCCCAACCGCTCTCTATCTCTCCCTCTCTCAATGCGTCCGTCTCCCAATTTCCCTACCGCCGGTGGTGGAGATTTTGTGGGAAGGAGTCCGCAGAGAGCCAGCATATACCGACATCTGTTATGGGATAAAAGCAGTACTGTACCATATGTTTCACAATAAATAGCTACTTACGACCTTTTCAATAGGACTGAATGCCCAAGGGGACCCGACTGAAGCACTTAATGTAGGTTCTTACAGAATGCTTTCCTGCCGCCTTGGCGGTCAGGACACACACACACACACTGAATCTGTAGCTCTGTAAAGTGTTAAACGCGATTTAATGACTGTTACTGAATAGGACTCAATAATTTGCTGTTATGCTTTTTTATTTTGAGCACATTGATTGACTTAAAGAAATTTGATGGCCAGAGTTTAAAATACTTCTTCCCAGGAGGCTCTAATTCAGGGGTATTCAATTAGATTAGGCCGGGGGCCACAACTGTAGAATGATTGTGTGTGGGGGGCCGCACAGTGTGCGCGCGAAGCTTGGAAATTTGTGGGTTCTCAAAATGCTTTTTGTGCTCAAACACGAAGATTTATATATATTTCCGCACAGTAATGAGCAGGATAATATGTCTATACAGGTATATGCCACCTTAGAATACATGTAGGCCTAGACCTATTTGACAGTGCATGAACAGCATTGCTTTGACATTAACGACCATCAGCTGGACGGACACACACACACACACACACACACACACACACACACACACACACACACACTCTGCTGTGGGCAGTTCAGAAACCCGTCCACAACAACCAGTGACATCATCGTTAGGCAGATTGCTTTTTAAACAAGATTTATTTACGTGAGAATAGTTTATCAGACTATAAAGATCAGATTACATAGAGCAGTGATTCCCAAAGTGGGGTCCGGGGACCCCCAGGGTCCTTGAGGCAGTTCCAGGGGGTCCCCAGGGAAATTGTTTGGAACCAAATGGACCCTTATGGGTCTGTAACTCTGAGAGTGTATGGAACCAAATGGACCTGGAACAGGGTTTATTATTGTGAGAATGATGGCTTCCATTTTCGCATTGCAACTTTTCAGGACTAGAAAGCCTGCAGTTTCTATTAGCTTGGATTCTCCATTGATGTCACTGTTGGGTGGGTTTCTGAACTGCCCACAGCCCTCCTATGTGACACAGACCGAGTAGAAAAAAACGTGTCATTTTATCATGATTATTAGTGAGGACCTATTATATGAAGATAGGTTGAAAAGTGGTCCTTTAATGATTACCGTCATTATGGTAATCTCACAATTAATATCGCACACACCATACCTGTAACTTTTATTAGCCAGGCAAAGGGTACTGAAGCCGGTGGTACACTACTTTAGCCTATTGGTGTCAAGTATTGAGTCAATGTTCAGTACAGAAGATCACGTTGGCTTTTATTGTATTAGTATTAGTGGAGAAAGACTGGAAACAAGGAGAGAGTGTCGGGGAGTGACATGCAGCAAAATGGTCCACCATTACTGAAAATCGGAATTAGCCCTCCACTAAATCCCACCCCAAAAAGCGATTGTCCAATGCCAATCCAAATAGTTTAGCAACGGTTGCTATGCAGGTCAAGCTTTGTTCGCCGGTAACGTGCCTGTTGGACAAGGATGGGTCGGGGAGGGACTTAGTGAAGGGCTAATTACTCCACTAAAGTAAAAACCTCAAAATGGTCCAGTACTTGAGTAAATGTATTTAGTTACTTTTTATACGACCTGTAACACGTCTTGTCTTGTGTCCACAGGTAGCGGCCGGACCAGCAGCGGCCGGGGCCCCGCCCCCACCGCCCCTAGCGGCCGGAGCGGCACCTCCACCGCCACCCCCTCCTCCCCCGCCACCGCCCCCGCCAGGCGGCTGCCCCCCTCCTCCACCTCCCCCTCCCCCTCCTCCTCTCCCGGGGATGGCGGGCATGCCTCCGCCTCCTCCCCCGCCCCCGCCCCCGCCCCCTGGCGGAGGCCCCCCTCCCCCGCCGCCGCCCCCCGGGTGCGGGCCCCCGCCTCCCCCGCCGTTCTTCGGAGGCCCGGGCATGCCTCCGCCGCCCGCGGCCATGCCCGTGGTCAAGCTGCCGTACGGCCTGGAGGCTAAGAAGACCTACAAGCCCGAGACGGTCATGAAGAGAGTCAACTGGAACAAGGTAGGCCCTGTGCCCCATTTTGGCACTGACATGTTTTAAATCTCTTCTAAATCAGTTTAGACAGTTTTCTGAAATACCTATGTTTCTAGATCAGTGGTGCTCAAATATTTCATGTCGAGGACCCCAAAAATTATATGTAATTGGCCTCCGACCCCCATCTGAAAATATGTTGTTCCAGGGACCCCCCCAGAAGCAAAGAGTTGAGTTAAAAGCGTTCGCTCTGAAAGAATATATATTCAAAGATTTGTGGCACATTTTCACGATTTTTCAAAAATAGCAGACCTACAAGCTCATAGCGCGGCACTCGGTGCCATGCTATGAGCTTGTAGATCTGCTATTTTTCAATAGCTAAAATATAGCACAATGCTTAAAACACCAAAGGGGTTTCCCGCCCAAAATGGGTTAAGTTGAAGCAAAGCTTTTTCTGATCATTTTGTGCAATAGGATATACAATTTCCTCCCAGGCCGAAATGCGTAAAGCTTTCCCGGAAATGGCTCCGCTTGATTTCCTGTGCGATGCCTATAGCGGCGCAGTATGGGCGAAAATATATGCCTTGCTGAAGGTCCCAACCGAGAAGGGACTGCTATTCAATTCCACACTTAATCTAGCCCAACAGACTCTCTGCTACGGGCCGCTCTATTCCCCGCTCAGCACCCATTTGAAGAGATTCAGCAGTAAACAATTTCCACTGCTCAAGTGTCCTTGCCTTTTCACACTCTTAGCATAATTGAATGAAGACTGTGTTGTGTAATGTTCCGCCACATTTGAATATGGTTTCGATAGGGCATTCTCTGCCATGGATGGCAATATTTTACCATAGTTAATTTATCCATTGCCTCAGGACTTCTTTGCATTAATTTAGTGGTGTTTTGCATATATTATGCTTCTGTGTAACCTTGCTTTTTTATATCCTATTATTGACAACATCGACAAAAACGTTAGGGCTTTGTCTTTGGAAATCACGCTTTTGGTGAAAATTATGTTTATGGTTTTAATTGGGAGACAAAACCTCAACTTGATATAAAGCTTTGAATGTTTCCTAATTCATTAGTATTACTGGTGGCAGCGGCCTATACGCGGGAGTCAGGAACAATGAAAGTTGTGAATGCATGCCCCGCCCACTTACAGTATGCACTACCCGTTGTAGGAGTACCCTGGCTGTTTGTGTCCCTCTTATCTTGAGATACGTGAACTACAGACAGATGGACGGACTGAGATTATATGCTTTTTTCGTAAGATTATTGTTTTGAAGGCACTCATGCATCCCTGATGAAACGTTAAATGTTGATGGGAGACACAACTGGCCATTTCACCACATTAATGGACCCAATGTGCTTAACAGCTTCCCTGCGTAACCCGCTATACACGCCTTTTATTCTATTGTCTTTCCCTGCGTAACCTGCTATACCCGCCCGCTATTTGTTCCATATGTTTAATTGGCCGTTTTTTAATGACTTAAATTAAATAGCGGCTTTGTCGCGGACATGGTGACGAGGCCGGTGCGTCATGATGACGTAACTGGAAATTGACCTATCCACTGGCTTGCAAGGGCTTCTGGAAAAATGATGCAAGTGAACGAGGTTTTACACTGGTATCCATCCGCCATTACTGTTTGTTGTTCTTCCGCATCACGACGGTGGATTATTTTTCGGCTTGGCAACAAACCATGCGACTATTTTCAGAGGGATTTTCATGGATCAAAGGCGCATACTTCGGCGTATGCTCCAAAGGTATTAGGTTATAACGGACGGAATGCTATAATATCGCCTATGACTGCTCACTGAATGGATAATCACATTTTTATTTCAATTAAAATTCAATTCATAACATTATTGTGCCAGTTCCACCACATTTATCCTCGTATCCCTATTGCAGGGATGTCATTTTTGTCAAAGATTTTATCAAATATACTTACATTTCACATTTATTTTTTAATCCATTTCACAGAAGGGGGCCCGCAGCTAGAGGGGGTCCTTGGAATGGGACATTTTGGGAACCACTGTGTGTACCATGTTCCTTTCATGCCCCGTTCCTGGTACAGTAATGAGTGAATGTGCCTGTGCATTAACCTTGCTTTCACGGACGCCGGAGTCTGGAGATGCAAATGGAATTCGTAAGCACCTGAGGAAAAGCAATCTGTGTCTCTTGTGTGGATTAAGTGGGACATAAGTCGTCTGTCTTCTCCGCTCGCAGCAGATGGAGGTGCGGAAGGTGCCGGCAGCCACCACGGACAGATCTTTTTTATTTTTATTCTTTTTAAGGAGGAAAGGAGTAGATGGCACCTTTTTTTCAAAGCCTTCAACCGCCTCCTGCTCCCCTCCCTATAATTTAAACAAGAGTAAATATGAATTATACACGTCGGATAGGACGAGTGTGAGGGGAGGAGAAGAAGCATTCTTATCTCAATGTTGATGAAAAGGATGCACGCATAATAACTCAATGAGAGGGAGGGGGGAAGGAAGGAGTTGAAAGAAGATAGACACGGAGAGTTGACAGAAAGAGGTTATAGCCGCAAGTGAATGAATGTGCACCTTTTACCTTTTTTTTAAATCACCCACTCGGGGCCTCTCCATCTCGTAAGAACAGCATGTAGGTAAGAGTGGAGCGAAGAGTGGGAGTGCTTTGGATAGTAAAGCAGGCAAGAGCAATAAAGTAAGGACACATTTATTTATTTATTTCCTTTTCATTTATTTATTTATTTATTCTCCCCCCAGCCGTGCAGCAGCTTTGTGCGTGCGTGCGTGCGTGCGTGTGTGTGTGCGTGCGTGCGTGCGTGAGTGCGTGTGTGTGTGAGAACTGGTAGTGGAGATTGTAGCCCTGAGGTAGTGTAATGTAATTTCTCCTTGGGTTTGAACACCCACACGGGGGAACGGAACGCGTTTACTGTAAAAGTAAATGATTGCTCAGTCGGCATCTGAAGCAGCAGCAGAGCCAGGGCCCTGTACCCCCCCCCCCCCCATCTTCAACACT
Source organism: Protomyctophum parallelum (assembly GCF_964188405.1). Classification (NCBI taxonomy): domain Eukaryota; kingdom Metazoa; phylum Chordata; class Actinopteri; order Myctophiformes; family Myctophidae; genus Protomyctophum; species Protomyctophum parallelum. The sequence continues at coordinate 17,662,029 of NC_139711.1, read as the reverse complement.
CCTTCACCCTGCACCCCTAAAAAGAATGAGGGCAAACCTCACGTGGAATGGCCTCAGCACATCTTTGAAGGGATGCTTATTTGAGGCAGAAGTTGAGATTCACTCGCCTCTTGGACATAGATCAGTGGTGTACAAGCGGACTCCCAGAGCATTGGTGGGTCTTTGGACACCCGGCTGGGTTGGGTCCCTGCAGTCGTGCCCCAGTAAGCTAAACCACCACAGGAAGGAAGAGCAGTGGTGTACGGTACAGAGTCCTCGCCATTACTATCCAACAAAGTACTGCTCCAAAAAAAGTTGTTCACCCACTGCGGCATTAGCAGAAGTTCATACCGGTTCACTGACTTATCAGATCAGCAGAGGCTCACCAGATGTCCGCAGTGGTGGAAAAAGTACTCCGTTCTTTTTTACTTTAAGTAAAAGTATCAATTCTGCAATGTAGAAATGCCCTGTTAAAGCATGTAAAAGTCCGGAATTACAGATGTACAGATGTACAAAAGTATTGGTATCAAAATGGACATAAAGTACCAAAAGTAAAAGTACACATTATGCAGACTGTCCCATTTCAAGTTTTCAAATGTATTAAAAAAGTGTCGGAAATTGGAAAATACTCAAGTAAAGTACCATTACCCAAAAGTGTATTAAGTACAGCACTTGAGTACATGTACTTGGTTACTTTACACCACCAGATGTCGGCGCTATCTCAGACCAGACGGAGATGGGACAGATAGGCTGCGGCGGTGTGGTGGGCAGGGGATCACTAATCTGTTGTTCCCATGGTGTGTTTACCACACGTGGACCCATTCTCCTCCCAAACAGAAAGCACTTCTTTTGTTGCCATAATAAAAAACAATAAGTTTATTAGTTAATATACAGTATTATTTTTTACAAATTCCCCCTCCACTAAGCACTTTGTTTAATTTGATTATTGTCACCCGTATTTTCTTCCTTGTTGATTATGGGGGGGGGGTTTTCGCAGGGAGAGAAAAACAACTTAATTTTATAGGCGCTGGGAAAAGAGGGCAATTAAAATGAACCACCGTTTGATATTTCCCTCACATCGCTCATTCACCGCTGCTGTTGGAAGTTAGGAGCAGCTTTTAGCTGTTCTCATAACCAATGTGTTATCGTCTGAGCCGTGCTGAAATAGTATACACTAGCTCCATAAATTGTAAGGAAGTAAATTGTGTTCGTAAAGCACATTAAAAAAACGAATGCTGTTCAAAAATAAAAACATGAATAAACAATGGTTATGGACACTGATACAAAGGACGGTACTCCACACAAAGCGCAGTCATGACTGTACAATATATTATGCATAATATAATGTCATTTACATATTGACTGACTTTAGTCTTATTTACTTAGTCATACATCAACTAGCAAAAATAGCCGATCTACAACACAACATGAAGCGTTGTGAGCTGGTCGATCTGCAGTGTCCGCTTTATTTGTTTGTTTTGTTTTTTAAGAAATGAAAAAGTGCCTAAAGGGATGTCATGGTTAGTGTTAAGCCCTATAACCACACCAAAGGGTCAGGACGGTTTTAGCGTTGTCACTGCGGTGTGATATGTCTTGGTGCACGTTGACCCACGTTGACCCTAGTGATTCAACCTATGGAATTCAATGGCCCAAAGCACACAAAAGGGTCGAGACGGATTTAGCGTTAACCCCTTGCAATCGTTTGGACCCAAGGAGTTGCATGGTGACCCTTTGGTGTGGTTTGGGCTTTAGCCTGATTATCAGAATGAAGCTGCCGACCCCTCATCAATCAAACAAAATAATCAGATTTGGTTTCATTGGGGAATATGGCTGGCTTACAGTCACTGCGGATATCCAGGGTAGTTTAGTCATTTTTATGCAGCTCAGCTACATTGGATAAAAAAAATAAAAAAATAACATACCTCTACTGATGTAAGGTGTAAGCTGAGACTTCCTCTGATGTTCTCGTCTTGGCTGTCATAAATCTGTCCTTGTCATGCCTGTCAAGGCCCTTGATATGTGCAGTATTGGGAAGAAATATGACAGCCAAGTCATAGTCCTCAACTTTAATAGTAGTAATACATTATCCCATTTCACTTGCAGCATTTCTGAACAATCCATAACTGTCATAGTTGATAGTTTTACAGCGCCAGATTTGAGTAGTTTACCGCCAAGGTTATTATAGTTAATTCATTAAATAATTAGAAATATCCGTAAATTAGGAAAAATGTTCTCTGTAATTTTACATTGTTTTACATTGTCTTTATCACACAATATACAGTAGTTTCATTTTGACTTATTGTGATCTGTAAAGCAGGTGTGCAGCTTTTATCTAATGAAAAATGCAAAATTACAATAACCTTACCGTGTCCAGTTGTCCACCGCCACCCACTATACGAATGGCACTTTGTAGTGGGCAAGGAGTGGATCGCATTCTAGTATTCTAGTGTTCTAGAGTGGGACGTATAGGTGAGTGTGGAGAAGGGTGCCGGGGCACCTTGTTGCGTGCACAAAACGGTGCACACACACAACGAAATTTGCTATTTTTCTAAAATAGCAGACCCACAAGCTTGTAGATCTGATATTTTTCTATAGCTAAAGTCTAACATAACGCTTGAAACACTAAATGGTGTTCCCGCCCAAAATGAGTTAAGTGTTGCCTCTATAGCCTCTGGAGGTTTTGAGAGGGCTAATAATCACAGAGGTGCAATAATAGCTCTCCATGGAGAACAACAGCGGTGTCACTAAGTATACTCACCCCACCTCACCACTCCACACAACCTGTAGTACAACCTCACATTAAAGGGCAATTATCTGTACAAACACATTAGAGGCATGTGCATCTCTCTCTCGCTCTCTCTCTTCTCCCCCTCTCTGATCTGTCCCACCTATGTTTCTGTTGCTTAGCTTTGTTTTAGAAGCTGTGCTGCTTCCTGGAGGTCATGGTGGGGTGGGGAGGGGTACACAAAGATGGCCAATGCACACCTCAAAGGTTAAGCGACAGACAGGAAGGTCCAAATGGGATCTTTGATATCAAATCAAAAGAAGGAGGTCCCGCACACTGTCTGAAACTGCTCTTTATTAAATTGACCTTCATCAGGACAAACTGATGAAACGTCGATTTAATAAAGAGCATCCTTTTTGTAATTTCCAGACTCTTTCTTTGATTTGATATCAAAGATCCCTTTCAGAACGGGAGAGGTAAATTAAAAGGGTGCATGGTATGTATAGTCCATACTATATTTTATTATGGCGTATTCTGGTGCCTAATTTAACTCATAGGAAGGTGTTCATACTAGCATGGCGTCCTGGATAGATTGTGAGCTGTTGTGAACTGTGACACAATTAACCTTTTTTTGTTTTTAAGAATGTTAATCCTAAAACAGTTTGATCTTCCCAATTGACTTTCATTATCTCTCTCTCTCTCTCTCTTCTCATATTGCCAAAACATTAATGGCATACTGTATGATAGAAAATAATAGGCTATACAGTAGGCTATACTGTACACAATGATACAATAACAAACGGTACATACATGATAACAATAAGCAGACATCTTACTGCAATGCTGTATGTACGGTATATAAACAAGTCACCCACTGTCCCTCAGTTTGTGTCATGCTACCAACCTTGAACACTCACCTAATAAGAGTCTCTATATAAATCTCTCTTAATAAATCTCTCGTGTGCGCGCACACACACACACACACACACACACACACACACACACACACACACACACACACACACACACACACACACACACACCCTATCTCCAGTGAGAGGCACTGTTTGAGTGGCAGAGCAGTGGAATGGCAGCCTCTGATTGTGGTGATAATGGAATCCTCGTGTCATTGCAGATAGTGCCTCAGGAAATGGCAGAGAATTGCTTCTGGATCAAAGTCAAGGAGGAGAAGTTTGAGAATCCTGACCTTTTTGCCCAGCTCTCCCTGAGCTTCTCGTCGCGGAGCAAAGGTAAGGGGGCCTCATGTCTCCCCTCTACTTCCTTAATTAATACACACACACACACACATGCTTCATTTTACCACCTGCCAGGCCGCTTTCATCTCCTGACACTTTCAAGAAACCGTTTGACTCAGTGAAATGTTAATTATCTTTAATAGGTGCACATTTTTGCTCCGCCTTTGAACCGACCGTCCCTGGACGTGCTGGTCTTGTTTCTGCCAATTAGAGGGAGACACCGACGCTGTTGCTATTGTTGTTGGGTATTTATGTGTTGTCAGCGAGGATGCTGGGAAATACAACATGGCTTGACATTTTGTGTTTGTTCTGTGTGCGTGTGTGTGTGTGTGTACGTACGAGTCAGCTGAGGACAGACATGGTTTGCTCGCTGCCTTTTCCAGTCCAGTAGGCCAGTTCCCCGTTGGGGGCGTCGATGTGTGTGTGTGTGTGGGGGGGGGGGGGAACGTGGTGGCGAGGAGTGAGGGGTTGAGAGGCTTCTCTTCCAGGGAAGCTCTGGGAGTTCTCTCAGTCTCCGACAGTTTGTTTCTCAGACACACAACCAGGGCTACCTAACTTGCTGATGAATAACACAAGCATTCTGGTGCGAGTTTGCCTTTTGGGGCGGAAGAGCTGTTGCACACGCAGCGGGGGGGTGTGGGGGATTGTTGATGTATTCCTCCCACGACAATTTGAGTGTTTTCCACCATCTACTGACAGCGTATAGCCTCTAATTCTAGCAGCAATGGGGAAGGCCGGGGGTGGGGGGGGGGGAAGTCAGAGTGCTGTCAAGCCACACAGCTACAGCACAGTCAAAATCTCAAGCTCAAGTCAGAGTGTGTCTGGTTACAGCTACCCAGGAGAAGCCCCTGACTTTTCCCATATCCCCACCGTCTGTTTGGACACCAGTCAGCCCGCGAGCAGCCTCTCTCTCTCTCCCCCACCACAGCCCCCAGGACCGCAAAACAACACTCATCTATTCTCTCTCTCTCTCTCTCTCTCTACGCCGCGAAATAAACAGCAATTTTGCAGCGGCAGCCTTGAGGTGATTTGTCGACGTAATACAGATGGAGCATGATGTGAGAAAGGATGTTGCTGGGCTTAATGAAGCGGTCGGGATAGGCCTGGGAGTCATGTCACACTTTGCTCTCCTCCACTGCACGGGGAGATGGGTAGACACGCTTTTCCTTTAATAACTTCACCATGACACCTCTGGAGGTACCACACGCCAGAAACAAACAAAAAACTCTTTAATTAAGCACTTTAGACCCGCTGTCCCTATTGTGGGCGAGTGGTTATAGGCGGAAACGTAGCATTACACATTGTGAGTCTGAAAGCTATTTTTGCCATCGACACCATACTAAAATGAAGTATAAAATAAGGCTTACAGTAAGTGGTTAAATAGTTGATTAAATGTGAAATCTAGATGAATATATTATGTGTTTTATGGAATGCTTATAGGCCAACGATTCCTTTTCTTCCCCGTTACATATACTGTAGCTGCTAATTAAAACCCCAGCTTCAGATGGCTGATGCTGTTCATTATGTGTTCACTGCAAACAGTAATTAACGCTATCTGTCCGTTGATGCATCAAACTGCTCTGCAGTCCTCTCATTCTAAAAATACACAATATATACTGTATATTTAGTATACTGTATATACTGTGTGTGTGTGTGTGTGTGTGTGTGTGTGTGTGTGTGTGTGTGTGTGTGTGTGTGTGTGTGTGTGTGTGTGTGTGTGTGTGTGTGTGTGTGTGTGTGTGTGTGTGTGTGTGTGTGTGTGTGTGTGTGTGTGTGTGCGCAACAGTCCGATTGAGAAACCAGGCAGTCGGATTGAAAAAGAGTGCTCGTTTTCTTTGAGTTCACCTCCCCGCACTCCGCCGTCAAACTAAGAAATGGCCTCTGAGGTAACAAGAATAGGCGGGGACAATGACTTACCCTTCTGTCCTTATCGGTGCATAACTCGGACGGTGCTGAGTCGACTGAAGGACACTTTGCAACGCTCGACATGGCGACTTGCTCGCTTTAGCCTCAAGTCACATTCGGGCAGCGCAACTCTGACTAGTTTTCTAATTGTACTCTGACGTGTGTGTGTGTGTGTGTGTGTGTGTGTGTGTGTGTGTGTGTGTGTGTGTGTGTGTGTGTGTGTGTGTGTGTGTGTGTGTGTGTGTGCGCGTGCGCGTGTGTGTGTGTGCGCATGTCTTTGTTTGTACTGTATAGAGACAGAAGTTCAACTCATATCTACATTTCCTTAGATGTCTGAATTCATATTCTCATCCATTAAAAGAAATAAAGCAGAGAGTTCTATTGATAGTCCACCTCCCCGCTGGCGGGCAGGGGTAGGTTTCCCCCTGGGAATTACATTGGCTGGATTCCTATCAATTACCCCCGCGGCCTCTTCACTGAATCAGCGCTTTCCCCCCTCTATTGTAGAAACGGGACATGATTTGCTCATGAATGAAAAATGCTGTTTAATGTTTGATACCTAAAACTCTCCTTTCCAACCCTTTTATTTCGCTGCTGGAGTTAAAAGTCGATGGGAAGGTCTTTGATGTACGTAGGTGGCATTTGCAGAAAGAAAATACAACTCCCCCCCCTCCCCCCACCACCTCCGCAACACCACCACCGTTTATTTTACACAATTCTTGCTGTAAAAGAGGCGTTTAAACACATATCATCTGGATGTACCTTGATTTTAACCATGTACAGTACGCCCTACAGTATATAGTTAGTTAGCAAAAAAATAGCAGATCTACAAGCTCACAGCACCTCACAAATCGACGTGTTGTGAGCTGGTAGAGCTATATCATTATTATTTTAGTTGGACATTGTTGACATTCTGCATATCGTCTCTTATCGGGTGGAAACCTCATCTGTCCAAAACTGTTACTTCTTCAGGATTCAATTGATCTACAACGTGTTCTGCCCCTGCACCGCGTTTCAAACTTATGGATCTGCTACTTGGTATGCTTTTGTGTGACGCAGTAGTATGATCAAGTAGGGCGTTCATTTACTGAAAAACACGAAAAGTTAGAATATGGAGATAAAAGGTTTGTGACAACAACAATATTCATCAGAAACCAAGTGGATGGTATTGGTATCTCTGAGAGAGAGAGAGAGAGAGAGAGAGAGAGAGAGAAGAGCAGTGCTGGCTGAATCTGGTCTCATGCAGTCTGTGGTCTATAGACACAGGCCATAAATCCTTTGTGCTGATCTGACATAAGAGTCACATTTAGAATGCTCTTTCATTTGTCTTCAAAATTGGCACGTTTATTTTTATTTTGGCATGGCATTGTTTTGGTCAGTGTTTGAAGTGATGTTTGTGCCTCCTTTTTGTCCAGCAGCCCTCCCCCCTGATATTTATTAAGCACACTCTTGGGGGACCAGCTAGTCCGTGTATGGTGAACTGATGAAAGATGAGGCAAGCAGGTTTAAGTGTCTCCCCCGAATAGCTGTCCGTTCCCTGTGAATCATACTTGTTACAATCGAGTACAAAATTAATTACAGGCCTGGGCCATGGCTCAGTGGTCCAGGCACCTTGGCTGGTAATCCAGTCTGCCAGTGTGCCGCGGGTTCGACTCCCGATCCTGACGGCCATTACTGCATGTCTTCCCCCCATCTCTCTCCCCATTTACTGTCAGCCTACTGTCTGTCCCTCCATAAAAATTTAAATTAAATAAAGGCGAAAGCCACAAAAAAACATTAAAAAAAAAAGAAAATACATGAATTATAGAAAGAAAGTAATGTTTTGGCGGAGCCCGTGCGTCAGCACCCACACTTTACATGCTTATTGCACTCAGAGGCCTTGGAAACAACTGAGACTACAAGGCTGTCATCTCCCTTGCTGATTTCATGAGTCCCATCATTTAATTAGTTTTTACCAAGAATAGGAAATGATAATCAACAACATGATATTGTCTTGGATGGTTCTTTGCCCTGAGTGTACGACTGTAGGTGTGGAAAAAGCACCAGGGGAACTTTGTTTCTTTTATCTTGGAGGTATATTGTAAGAAGAAGAAGAAGTACTATTGTATCTATTGACCGCACAATGGTCAATAGATGGCATGTCTGTTAATGCAAGTTCTGCTCTAATGAAGTTATGCCAACAAACGCAGAAAATATCCAGTTTGTCGGGTTTTTTTGCATTGGTTGTATATTTGATTTCCTAGCAGTCTTATTTACTAGTTTTATCTTCTTGGCACTCTTGACTGCCAATCACTTTGACTGCTTGACCTGTTGTTGGTTGACTACTAGGGTTCATGTCCTGTTGTTGGTTGACTACTAGGGTTCATGTCCTGTTGTTGGTTGACTACTAGGGTTCATGTCCTGTTGTTGGTTGACTACTAGGGTTCATGCCCTGTTGTTGGTTGACTACTAGGGTTCATGCCCTGTTGTTGGTTGACTACTAGGGTTCATGTCCTGTTGTTGGTTGACTACTAGGGTTCATGTCCTGTTGTTGGTTGACTACTAGGGTTCATGCCCTGTTGTTGGTTGACTACTAGGGTTCATGCCCTGTTGTTGGTTGACTACTAGGGTTCATGCCCTGTTGTTGGTTGACTACTAGGGTTCATGCCCTGTTGTTGGTTGACTACTAGGGTTCATGTCCTGTTGTTGGTTGACTACTAGGGTTCATGCCCTGTTGTTGGTTGACTACTAGGGTTCATGTCCTGTTGTTGGTTGACTACTAGGGTTCATGTCCTGTTGTTGGTTGACTACTAGGGTTCATGACCTGTTGTTGGTTGACTACTAGGGTTCATGTCCTGTTGTTGGTTGACTACTAGGGTTCATGTCCTGTTGTTGGTTGACTACTAGGGTTCATGCCCTGTTGTTGGTTGACTACTAGGGTTCATGCCCTGTTGTTGGTTGACTACTAGTCTGTCACTTTATTATTTCATGACTCTCAGGCCAGTAGGACGTTTGTTTTAAGATGGTCCATATTGTACTTCTGCTACCACTGTAGGTGTGTGTCTCTTCTCTGAGACAACAACCATCCCTGTGTTTCATACTTCCAGTTGCAGTAGAAACTTATTATTATTGTTGTTTATGTTTACAATAAATGAACCACTTCTGAAGCTGTGTCTATAAAGGAGTAGTTAACCCAAAATATGACTTATTCTAATCTATATCAATCACACTGTACACCCTATGAAGCCTGGATAATCTTTTGTTTTTCTCGCTTTCCTAAGCCAATCATTTTGATGATCGGCGGAGTTATGACCATTGGCTCAGGATGCAAAAAATAAAACATCTCCATGAATGCAAGGCTTTATGTGTGTAACTGATGGAAGATAAGTCATTTTGTGGATGAACTGCTCCTTTAATTAGCAGCTATATGTGGCGCTATTGTGTCGCTGTCTGGCACAAACCTTGTATCTTATTGTTTCACCTTTTATATTTTCATGAATGAATGCCTATTTTATTATATCACAGTGTTGCGTAAAAACAGCGAAAATAGCCACGCTACTAGTCACAACATGACTCATCAATGCATTGTGAGCTTGTAGATCCTCAATTTTAACTATTGGAAGTAATAGGGAAACCAATACCAAAACCAATAAGACACCTGAGGGCGAGAAGCGACCTCGCCCTTCACTGGCCATGTATGGAGCGTGTCTTGCGTGTACAGGGTTTGATGAGGTCAGATCAACCTATGGAATGTCAGAAGTTAGGTCAGCTCTATGATATATTGAGATCTAATGGTGGCAGCTGTCGAAGAGGAAGGATGAATGGAGAAGGATCAATATATGGAATGTCAGAACAGGTTCTGACAATATCGCATTTATTTAAGGTCGCATTTACTATGATATGATCCCTGATTTACTATTATTCCTGATGATGTCATAGTGATGTCACGAGACCTGGGCATATATGGGGGCTTTCCCCATGTAATGGGATTGTGAGTGAGTGACGTGACGACATGACAACTGACTGACTCTCTGTCTGTCTGTCTGACTGACTGACTGACTGACTGGCAGGAAATGCACGATTTCATAGTAAATGCGACCTGCCGTCGCAATAATAACGGCATTGGATCCATTTGGAACACACAGACTGTAAAACCCTGTGCACTCGAACGGATCTGCCATCTCAGGTCTTCAGGAGAGTCAGGGGAAGGCCAGCTCTCGTCTGACCCTAAGTGAGCTGCATCAGCTGGACCGGGGGCCTCCCACAGGTCATCCAGGCTCATCCCGATCCCTGTGTCCACACTCCGCGGCAGAGAGCCCTATTGCTCATCCCTCCCACGCAAACAAGAGAGCAGGCGCCTGGAGCCTAATTTATGCTCGGCTGCACAGCGGAACCGTGCGCAACCCAAAATAGCCGACCTATAAGCTCACAACACGTCGCTTCTGTGACGCTGTGTGAGCTTGTAGGTCGGATTGTAACACCGGCCTGAGTCGACAGTTCCTCCGACCGCTCCCTCCCCTTTGCTGCATCCTCAGAAGCTTGCTCCCAAGTAACCCCTCTGTCTGTGTCAGACCTTGGCTCGGCACTGCTGGACCAAATTCAAGTCTCCCCGTGTGCATTTTATATTTGCTTACCTAAATGGCCCCTGCAGAACATTGTGTTGTTTCACTTTCTTCAGCCCCCCCCCCCCCCCCACACACACACACACACACACTATTCTCTTTTCCTCTACTGTTTTCTGCTTTCGCTCGGCTGCATCATTCCTTTTGTTATTTTGCTTTTCCTTGAACTTGGCTTTATCCGTCTCTTTCCTTTTCCTTTGTCCTCTCCTCCCATCACTTGGCTTTATCAATCTACGGGTTGTGCGTGTGTGTGTGTGTGTGTGTGTGTGTGTGTGTGTGTGTATGTGTGTGTGTGTGTGTGTGTGTGTGTGTGTGTGTGTGTGTGTGTGTGTGTGTGTGTGTGTGTGTGTGTGTGTGTGTGGCCATGGCCTGCTGCATTTGAAAGGCAATTCCTTCAGCTCTAGCCCAGTGGTTCAATTTGAGACGTGATTGATGTTGGCATACTTCTCCCAAAATGTCTCCTGCGTATTGACAAAGGGCCAGCTCGTAATGATGACATGGTCCGACTCCTCAAGAGCTGTTTCTATAGCTTTTCAGCAAAAAAACATCAAGCAACAAAGTCAGCGAGTGGAAGTAACTTGGAAACAGACAACTTCAACTCCTAATGAAAACACTGATCTTAAATGAGCATTCAGTGATTTGGGTGATTTGGAAAAAAACCCTGGTCCGCCCCGGTAACAAGATGTGCACATGCACGCGCTATAGTGGGGAGGACACGCGACAGGCCAACAGCACACACCCCGCTCGATCATGATTGGCGCAAGGCCCCTCTCTATCCTGATTGGATGAAGGCTGAGCCACCTAGCCAAAAACGAAACCTACGTTTTTAGGGGTTAACTGGGGACAGGGAGGAACTCCTTATATGGTCAGCACACTAGGGAGGATTATCACAACAAAACAAAAAAATAAGTGATATCACTGAATATACCTTTAAGCATGCATTAACCACTTTATTAGCCTGATTCGCTACATCCGTCTTTGTCTCACTTCGCTCATCAGTCTGCCCAGGGTCCTGTTTGACTAATCAGTCTGCCCAGGGTCCTATTTGACTAATCAGTCTGCCAGGGTCCTAGTTGACTAATCAGTCTGCCCAGGGTCCTGTTTGACTAATCAGTCTGCCCAGGGTCCTGTTTGACTAATCATTCTGCCCAGGGTCCTATTTGACTAATCAGTCTGCCCAGGGTCCTGTTTGACTAATCAGTCTGCCCAGGGTCCTATTTGACTAATCAGTCTGCAAAGGGTCCTATTTGACTAATCAGTCTGCCCAGGGTCCTATTTGACTAATCAGTCTGCCAGGGTCCTATTTGACTAATCAGTCTGCCCAGGGTCCTGTTTGACTAATCAGTCTGCCCAGGGTCCTGTTTGACTAATCATTCTGCCCAGGGTCCTAGTTGACTAATCAGTCTGCCCAGGGTCCTGTTTGACTAATCAGTCTGCCCAGGGTCCTGTTTGACTAATCATTCTGCCCAGGGTCCTAGTTGACTAATCAGTCTGCCCAGGGTCCTGTTTGACTAATCAGTCTGCCCAGAGTCCTGTTTGACTAATCAGTCTGCCCAGGGTCCTAGTTGACTAATCAGTCTGCCAGGGTCCTATTTGACTAATCAGTCTGCCCAGGGTCCTGTTTGACTAATCAGTCTGCAAAGGGTCCTGTTTGACTAATCAGTCGGCCCAGGGTCCTATTTGACTAATCAGTCTGCCCAGGGTCCTGTTTGACTAATCTGCCCAGGGTCCTGTTTGACTAATCAGTCTGCCCAGGGTCCTAGTTGACTAATCAGTGTGCCAGGGTCCTAGTTGACTAATCAGTCTGCCCAGGGTCCTGTTTGACTAATCAGTCTGCCCAGGGTCCTGTTTGACTAATCTGCCCAGGGTCCTGTTTGACTAATCAGTCTGCCCAGGGTCCTAGTTGACTAATCAGTGTGCCAGGGTCCTAGTTGACTAATCAGTCTGCCCAGGGTCCTATTTGACTAATCAGTCTGCCAGGGTCCTAGTTGACTAATCAGTCTGCCCAGGGTCCTGTTTGACTAATCAGTCTGCCCAGGGTCCTATTTGACTAATCAGTCTGCCCAGGGTCCTAGTTGACTAATCAGTCTGCCCAGGGTCCTGTTTGACTAATCAGTCTGCCAGGGTCCTAGTTGACTAATCAGTCTGCCCAGGGTCCTATTTGACTAATTAGTCTGCCAGGGTCCTATTTGACTAATCAGTCTGCCCAGGGTCCTGTTTGACTAATCAGTCTGCCAGGGTCCTAGTTGACTAATCAGTCTGCCCAGGGTCCTGTTTGACTAATCAGTCTGCCCAGGGTCCTAGTTGACTAATCAGTCTGCCCAGGGTCCTATTTGACTAATCAGTCTGCCAGGGTCCTAGTTGACTAATCAGTCTGCCCAGGGTCCTATTTGACTAATTAGTCTGCCAGGGTCCTAGTTGACTAATCAGTCTGCCCAGAGTCCTGTTTGACTCGTATTTCCATTACGTAGTCAGGGAGTGACTCGAGTTTGACATTGGACAACACTGGCCCCTCTGCAGACCAATCAGAAGCCACAAGTCGTTTTCTCATGTTTGGATACGGAGATAGGAGGCTTTCTGGACTGTGAAGCGAAGTGAGAAAGAAATGCCAAACGTAGCAAGCAGTCTGGATCCCAGGCTGACCACTTTCTGCCTGGCGTCGCTATTTTGTCATTCTAGGTGAAAATGTTCACAGTTTGCAGCAATGTTTTCCTCTTTCTTACGTTATATTTGACAATTTGGCATTAAAAGGGTCTTGTCACTTTAGAAATCAGAGCCATCTAATAGAAGAGTTGCGATATTGAGGGGGCAGAAAACAGCCCGGTCACTCCAATGCATTCCGTAAACTTCCGGTTGTCCGTATTTGAAGCCTTCAAATAGGGACAAACCAATAGAAGTATATGTACTCCATTGAAGGGCCATTGAAGCCGCCCCATGAAGTGAACAGAGTTTGCTCTGTTAGAAATGAAGTGACCGACCCCCAGTTTGAGAAGCACTGTCCTAGAGGCCATCCACACTTCAAGGTCTGAGAGTATAGCTGTCAGCCAGCCTGTTCTCTCTGGCAAGGGACCATCTGCAGCACTAAGGAAGATGTATGTAAATGATTGGCCTGTCAGACATGCCAACCAGGGGCTGAATTCTGCTCCTCTGAGCAGGGTCACTGGTCCCAACCCCTCCCAGCATACCTCTGTGCTAATGACACCCATGGCTTTGGGGGGTGTGTGTGTGTGTGTGTGTGTGTGTGTGTGTGTGTGTGTGTGTGTGTGTGTGTGTGTGTGTGTGTGTGTGTGTGTGTGTGTGTGTGTGTGTGTGTGTGTGTGTGTGTGTGTGTGTGTGTGTGTGTGTGTGTGTGTGTGTGTGTGTGTGTGTGTGTGTGTGTGTGTGTGTGTGTGTGTGCGTGTGCGTGTGCGTGTGCGTGTGCGTGTGTGTGTGCGTGCGTGCGTGCGTGCGAGAGCAGAAAGAGAGAGATGGGGTGAGCTACTGTATTGGCCGTATTATTAGTCAGAACTGCTCGGCTGAGGCAAGTTGCTTCAAATCCCTATTGTAAATATCACTGATTTTATTTTTTTACTTTGTTTTTGAGACTCACCCCAGACAGTAGTACAATAGTATTCTGCGACTCTACCAATGTTTGGAATATTTTAAATAAGTCCCTGCAGGTCATATGTTACAGTTGCTATTGTTCTTTTAATTAACAACCCAAGAGGCTACAGTAAGTTTAGCCTGAGCTAACGTGTTAGGTTTCTGGTCTAGAGGGGCGGGTCGCGGCTGAGATTTGCGCACGCCCTGATTGGATCTCATCGATCTGTCCGTCACCCCCGGCCCCTCCTCTCCCCCCTAGTGCAGCGCTACGTCACATCATTTGGAGCGACGCCCACCCGGAAGGGTTGACTCCCAATTTTAGACCAGAGCGGCCAATGCGTTCCTCCAGGCTTTCAATTTTTGCACCAACAAAAATGAAAGCCTGGTACCGAGGCTACAGTAAGTTAAACTTAGCCGTGAATATAAACTCTCTTCTCACTTGTTGACGGGGTAGTTGTTGTGCTAAGTATACTTCTGTGTGGAGTGCTAATCAATTCAAATCAAATGAAACTTTATTTATATGGCACATATAACACTTTTTTGTGTTTTTTGTCCAAATCTGGGTGAAGATGATGGTTCTCTACAGCACACTGCCAATGCAACATGTTGCGAGATTGTATGTAGATCTGCCATTTTCGGAGTGTTTTACTTTTGGTACTTTGTAACAAAAAGGCCTTGTGCACTCCTACAAGGACAGGTGCGTCGGAGCCGGCAACCAAATGCGAATCATGAGAAGAAAAATCAGATACCTGATGAAGGTCGTTTAGACCGAAACGTTGTCATCTAATAAAACTACTACTCTATAAGTGAAGACAGTGTGCGGGACCCTTTTCTTCTCACTTTTGGTACTTTACATTACATTTTGATGCCGATACTTTTGTACTATTACCAACATGTTGAATACAGGGCCTGTACATTGCGGTATAGTTACTTTTACTTTATAAGTAACACATCTGAGTACATCTTCCACCACTGTGTGTGTGTGTGTGTGTGTGTGTGTGTGTGTGTGTGTGTGTGTGTGTGTGTGTGTGTGTGTGTGCACACCAGCAGCGCCTCAATCCCTGCTACAAAGCTGCAGCAGCGGGCCGATAATGACCCTGCCGCGGTGCCAGTAATGATGGAATCAGCAGGGGGGTTATCCGGCTGGGCGCCCCCACATACACACACACCCCACCCCAATAAGTCCCTTAATGACTGGTTAGGCCGGGACTGACCTCACACTGCCAGATCAAATGTTCTCTTGCCTGGTCAGCCGAACTCGCGTGGCTCAAAAAATAAATAGAAAGTGACCAATGCGACCTCTGCCGATGCCTTAGCGCCACATGCGGCGCATGTTTGAAGGCTGTGGGTGCGCGTGAACGTGCATGCGCGGCTTCGGGCTGAGGGACATGCGTTAACGACGACAGCCGCTCAAAGCGTTTTTAATCCGGAGATATGATGTATTAATTCACTAACAATATGTCTCGTTAATAGAAATCTTTGAAAGGCCTTGTTGCTCTTGGAAGACAAGCATCCCGAGACTGCCGTCAGAGCCTCGCTTCTCCTCCGCTCACAATGTAATAAAGGCTTTTTGGCTAATGACTTTAAGCTCAGCTCAATACACTGGCACTCACTGCGGGATTGATCCATCAGTCTGTCTTGTATTAATAGCGGCGATGTGTGCTCTGCGGGTGATGAGCCTTTGATATATGCTGTGTTAAGACGTCCGGGGCTCTCTGGCTACATGGCTCGCCCTGCTTCCCTGGAGGACATCTGTCTGTTCATTACTGATGGCGTTTAACTGCCTCTCCTTTTCCTCAGCCTGCCATTGGTTCCCTCACTCCCGTCACTCCTTTCTTATCTCCTCGTGCTTCCCTCTCCTTGGACCTCTCTCTGACCATCTGGAGCTCAGACTGGCCAGCCTCATACACGCACGCACGCACGTGCGCGCGAGCGCACACACACACACACACACACACACACACACACATCATGTGTACATGTATGAACAAGTGTGAGTCAGCGCATGGACTCATGAGCGCTAAACATGCAAGCACTCGAGCAATTGCACAAGCAAGCACGCACACACACACACACACACACACACACACACACACACACACACACACACACACACACACACACAGGGTGTGTAACACTCATAACAGCCGTACTCTCATTGAAACAAGATTGCATGTGTTTTTGGCACATGGAGTTCTGCATAAACCCACCTTATTGTCTGTGAAAAAAGAGGGCTGCTTCCCTCGGGATCATGTTTTGTTAACCCAAGAAGACCTTCGCTCTTTGTAGTAAATTAACGCATTCAGCATTTAAATGTCCATTATTATTTCCCGCAAGCCCGAGGATATTAGGCCCTTTTTACTCGGACAACAAAAGATGGAGCTCTCAGATAAAGCCATTTTCCTCGTTTCAGAATGGGAGCCATTTTTTCTAATTGCTTGCGCAGGCAGGGGACATTTGTCTCAATAAAACACAAAGCACCCTGATGTGCACGTCTCCCTGTTTGGGGGGGCAGCCCACTGTCACGTCTCCCTGTTTGGGGAGGCAGCCCACTGAGCACGTCTCCCTGTTTGGGGGGGGCAGCCCACTGTCACGTCTCCCTGTTTGGGGAGGCAGCCCACTGAGCACGTCTCCCTGTTTGGGGGGGCAGCCCACTGTCACGTCTCCCTGTTTGGGGAGGCAGCCCACTGTGCACGTCTCCCTGTTTGGGGAGGCAGCCCACTGAGCACGTCTCCCTGTTTGGGGAGGCAGCCCACTGAGCACGTCTCCCTGTTTGGGGAGGCAGCCCACTGAGCACGTCTCCCTGTTTGGGGAGGCAGCCCACTGTGCACGTCTCCCTGTTTGGGGGGGCAGCCCACTGTGCACGTCTCCCTGTTTGGGGAGGCAGCCCACTGTGCACGTCTCCCTGTTTGGGGAGGCAGCCCACTGTCACGTCTCCCTGTTTGGGGAGGCAGCCCACTGTGCACGTCTCCCTGTTTGGGGAGGCAGCCCACTGAGCACGTCTCCCTGTTTGGGGAGGCAGCCCACTGAGCACGTCTCCCTGTTTGGGGAGGCAGCCCACTGTGCACGTCTCCCTGTTTGGGGAGGCAGCCCACTAAGCACGTCTCCCTGTTTGGGGAGGCCAGCACACTGTGCACGTCTCCCTGTTTGGGGGGGCAGCCCACTGTGCACGTCTCCCTGTTTGGGGAGGCCAGCACACTGTGCACGTCTCCCTGTTTGGGGTGGCAGCCCACTGTCACGTCTCCCTGTTTGGGGTGGCAGCCCACTGTCACGTCTCCCTGTTTGGGGAGGCAGCCCACTGTCACGTCTCCCTGTTTGGGGAGGCAGCCCACTGTGCACGTCTCCCTGTTTGGGGAGGCAGCCCACTGTGCACGTCTCCCTGTTTGGGGTGGCAGCCCACTGTGCACGTCTCCCTGTTTGGGGTGGCCAGCCAACTGTGCACGTCTCAGGGTCAGCCCTTGTTCTTGCTCATCCCTGTGCCTTTTTAATATATCACATATGCATGGAAATTAGGCCCTTAAATATTAATGACATGTAATTGGTTTATTGTACATTAGTGGTACTATGGGGATGAGAGGGTTGGCGAGAGAGAGTTTACCTCTCATTCTTACTCCATATTGCCTAGCTGCGATATCCCACTGATTTTAATCTTCTCATCTCAAATGAGAACCATTTTAGCTGTCACTGCAGTGCACTTTAAGTTTAATCCTACAAATACATTGATACCTGCGTCTTAGTGCCTCCCAAGCATGCACCCTGCTTTTTTGTGTCTTTAGGTGCACTTTTTCTTTTGCTTTTGGCCTGCTAGTTTTAACTAACACAGAATTCTTTCCACCAAGTCTCCTCCTGCATTGTCATTTTACTCTGAGAGTATACACATACCGGTAGATCCAAATTGAACCGTACAGTTACAGACCCGTAAGGATCCATTTGGATCCCCGGTGGTCCCTGGACCCGACGTTAAGAACCCAGTGATATTAGACAAGTCTAGACAAGACAGTTACCATTCACTCATAATCACGTTGTTATTGTTGAATATCATAGCTTCTTGCACCATTGTGGCAGCAGAACTCTGCTTTTATTTCTTTGTATTATTTCTTTGTCCAAGCTCTGTAATTGGTTTGAGAATATTGTCGTCGCAAGAATCCATAACCTCACATTGTGCACCAGCACACATACTGACTATTGATAAGGTGAGGGGGAAAAAAATCTGTCAAACTAGAGTACACCCTGCACTCCAGAATCCATTTCCATAAAGTTCACTCTTGACAGTCCTGTGAAGTAAGTCCTTCTCTTTCATCGTTAAATAGAATCTTAAAGTTGTTTGAATGGAGGGTGTGCACAGCATGTGCCACGTACTGTATTCCGCCGCCGTACGCAGGCTTGACATGTCAAAGTGTACATACTCGCTTTGTTCATTATCGCTCCATTTGTCATTTTGATACCGTCCTCGTGAATAATAATCCTCCAGCCTCTCAGAATTATTCATATCATTGCAATAAGCCTCCCTGGGTGAAGAAGAAGGTGGTAGTATTTAAAACTCCAGGATTCCTTTCACAGTCTGTGTCTCTGCATGCCTTGTATTGGTCCATGTGTTGAACTTAGGCATGTGTTGAATTTGTGCATGTGTTGTATTCATGCGTGCGCTTATTCTTCTAGGTGTATACTAGTCCTTATTGGCTGGGATCTTTGTTAGCTAGCATATCTCTTTAAGTCAATGATTCTCAACTTTATTTAAATTTATTCACGGACCACCTGATTTTATACGCATTAAGCCTCTGTCCCCCATTTTATACATACAAATACAAAAACTCCGGGACCCCAATCTACAATGTAAAATACTTAGTCTAAGAGTGTAGGCTATACATGGAACCAAAAAGACCCATTGCTGTGTTGTCACTGCTGTTGTATCCTCCTGATTCACCTGCCACTGAGGAGCCCCCACCAGGAAGACGTATGTGTCGGCCCAGCCTGTAGAATTACATGCCATAACCTTGTTCAGCCCTTATAGACCCGTAAGGGCCGGGCCACTTGGTCCTCCATGGTTCCTGGAGTGGACCGCACAGTGAGAACATTGACACTTGCCTTCAAGGGTGGGGCAGTTTCATGTACAGGAAAAGAACCCCAGCGGAGCCTCATTATCTCCCCTCGCACCCTTGATCCCCGATAACAACACATGGAGCATATCTAATCAACCTCCCAGGGAGTGTAGATATAATAATGGTGCACTTCACTGTGTGTGTGTCCACTGTGATAAGTGAAGGTACATTAATTTGTAATGGATCAACTTCTTCTTCTACTTTCCCTTTCCTTTACCGTCAATAGTCAAGGTGGACTGATAGATTATCAGAACTGAGTTTAAGTATACGAGAGGAATGAAGTGATTAATGTATGTTTCTTAATAATGATCAGAATCTACAAAGTAATTACCGTGGTAACTAACATTTTCAAATAATTGCAATATGTTAAAAGTACAATGCTCGCCTCTGAGATGACACCACTGCTATTCGGTTGCCTTATATATTATGTCCTAGTTTGTTTTATGCTTACAGTATACAACAAAAACAATGTATACATTTAGCCTCAAGAAGCAGACAAGCCTTTACTACCACTCTGTTTTTCTCCTAGTTGCGCTTCCATAATGGCAGCCTTTACTCAACTCCATTCGCATTGATTCAATTACACTCTTGACACTGTATTAGAAACCGTTAGCGCTCTGTTTTCACTCTCTGTGCCGGGCTTTTGTTCTACTTAAACCACGGCTGGTATTTTGTTTTCCCTCTGATAGGTCTTTAGACTCAGTTTGCTTTTCAAAGTGCTCCAGTTCAACCACATGGTCATGCTGCTGTTTACAGAAACCGTCGGTTGTAATTGCCAAATGTTGTACACTAGATTGTACACTTCTTCTCTTAAATCCACCCTCGCCAAATTTGCATGGGATCACACCTGCTGTGCACTTTCAATTTCCATCCAAATAAACAGAAAACCTTGTGCAAGTCCTGTTGCTCTCCCAGCACAAACCCTGACATGGAACTGGTCCGCCGAGTCAGGTGACTTGTTATCATGCTTAATTCGTTTTTTAGCTTCTTAGCTTCTTCTTCTATTGGTTTTGAGCTCATAATTGCACAAGCGGGTGGCAGCAATCTGTTCATGATCTGATTTTCTTTTTTTGGACCAGTGTTCTCTGATGGAGTTTGTGCTAGACGTAGGCCAGATAAACAACCTGAGCACTACGTGATCAAGATGGTGCCTTGGGTTCAGCCACAGTGAGACAGAATGAGTGAACAGACAGCAAAGGTTGAGGCTCGGCAGCACCCAGCGGAAATCCTTTTGGTTGAGATGAGGCGATCAGGCAGACTGGTTTGATTATTGGAATTGTATTCCAAAGGCTTCTAGGCATCAGGGCCAAAACACATTTTCTCTGCAAAGAGTTCACATCAAAACTACTGTTTTGATTTGTTTGATATTCCCCCCCCCCCCCCCCCCCCCCCAAATATCCTCTTGACGTCTGTGAGAGTTACGCATGAGCAAAAAAGCGGCACACAACTCGCGGGCCTGGAGTTGTCGGGGAGAGTGGGAGAGATCTGTGGATCAGAGGGGGTAAGAGAGACCCGACCTCAGGAATGAGACATGGTGTTAGGGTTTTTCCAGGGCACATGCGATACAAAGAGGAGCGATGTTAAAGCCCCTCCGCCGGCTGTCTGGAAGACTGAGCACCGCGCCGTGGGGGGCCCCCCCACACACACACACATACTCTCTCTCTCCATCGCACGTTTTACAGTTCCTCTCTGGTATGTGTGCAGATTGCTGCACAAGCCTTTAGTACTACTCGCCGCTTCCCTTACCCACTGCTCACTTATCGGCTTTATACACCCCCGTCATCTGGCATTTGTCTCTCCTACCTGCTCCTCTGTGTTCCTCTTCCAATGAATACAAAATAGCTTCTTATAGCAGGCCTTGTAGCCTAACAAAAGTATATGCATTTTTTTCTTCTTCTTTTTTTTTTGCAATAGCCTTACATTTATTTATTTTCTTAACTTACCCTCTTTGTGTGAGTCTTTCACGTCTTCACCTTCATCACTGTTTAAAATTCTTGATATTTCCCACTGTCTAATGGCATTAGTGAACCGGACAAATTCCCCTGGAAAGGTGAAATGATTTAGATAAATGACAAGGCGTGCATGCATTTGGTTATATTGCTGTGCGACAGGCCTGGAGGTTCACTGTGCGTGAATTGCAGCATTTGCAGATTGTTTCTTCTGTTCTTTGTTCTCTTTGGTTTTCTTTATTTTTTTATACCATGTTTTATTAAACACACTGGTGTTTGGCTGTGAATGTCGCTGCAGAACAAGCCTCGAGCAGCAACGTGATGAATGTGCAGAGGCCCAAACAAGTCTGCTGTAAATGTGCACCATTATTTTAATGATGCTTTTGGCCTGTCGTTTGACTTTGGTCCAATCTATGGCTGTATAAACAAACAACAGAGAGCTGGCAAACCCCACGGGTGTTCAAACCCACAGTGAAGCTGTCACACCCTCCATGCACCCACACGTACGCACACATGCACGCACACACGCACGTATAGTACCTCTGAAGGCACTGTTTCATCGTTCACATACTGTACACAAACATATAGGCCGGCCTCTGTCACTGTGTAATACACAGCGTATACACAGTGTGTATACGCTTACACACACATGTACACGTAATGTAGGCCTACAAGACGTTTACACATGTACACATCAGGCAGACACCTTCCATTCCTTCTCCCA